>NC_081843.1:54143757-54443757 GCF_963259705.1 Myotis daubentonii
AGAGCTCCTAGCCTTTCATAAGAGACCCTTTGGGAGTGTTTGAAGCAAAGGCTTTGAAATTTGTAAGTGTTGATCTCATTTATGAGTGTCCAAATTCCTTGAGAGTGAAGTTATTTGCCATTACTATAAAACATCAAATATTTGGACAGGGTATTAATTGAGGCGGGGTCCAACATGGTGTGTAAAAGGGAATGAGCTCCTCTGTGCACTGGATTCAAGTAGATAGAATACAGAGATAGGGTGGCTGCCAGACATCTACTCCCCTCCAGTAGCTTCCCGTTTACCTACCCCTTCAGACTCATGATGCTAACAGCCGTGTATTACTGTGCCCAGAGCACTGAATTATTGCTTCGTTTCCTTCAGTCTGCCCATGATTTTGTACATAGTCCTCTATTAAGCCCTCCTCAGATTGTTCTTATTTGGCATAAACAGAAATACATTTGCTCTTGTATATTCCTTGGTATTTCCTGAATAAAATAAATGTTTGCTCTCCTCTTCTTCATTTGGCTACATTTATACACTTGACCTAAAGATATTGATTAGTTATCAGGGGAGCAGCTCTGTGAGCAACAGTGGTCTCCCTGTGGTTAAATGTATCTAATAATTAAGGTCGTGCCCCTTTTGCTTATATTTATTTTTAAATTCTTAAAGTTACATATGGAATTTTAAAAATATAAAATGTAGATATGGAAATTGCACTAAAACAAATATTTGTTTTATCATTCCTCTCACACGCCAAACTGCCCTTAAACAGAAGCAGAATGTGCAGCACAAATATGCTCAGCAGGGTTCAGGAAGAACTAGGGCCACAACTTTAAAACCCATTCTTCTAAGCTGCTCTCTCAGCTTCTCCACCTCTCAGGTTTTGTTCTTCTCAGTTTTTATTTAGCAATAAAAGTTGTACTCACATTCTGAGGTGATGGTTTTCATGCTTTACTTTTCCATCTTGGACAAAGTCACTTTGATTTTTGTTGTTGTTTAATTTGAGTTTCCATTTGTTCAAATTAACAGGAAATTCATATTTCCTAAGAACTCTCTCCCCAAATTTTTCTAAGGTGCAGCTTAATCAAATTTCTGAGTAAGGGCTCCTCCAAAGGGGTTTTGATGTACTCATGATAAATTTTGATAAAGTTTGGACAGTCCCATCCTCACTCTTGCCTGCCTTTGCCAGCATCTCTGCTGAGGTCACTCTAGGTAGTTCTGTTGTCATTGCTGGAACCTGGTATTGGGTAGTTCTGATATTTAAAGATAAACTGGTATTATGGTAAATTCACACATTGAAGACTTAAACCCAGTACCTCAGAATGCAATTGTAATAGGAGAAAGAGCCTTTAAAAAGGTAATTAAGGTAAAAATGAGGTCATTAGCATGGGCCCTAAACCAATATGACTGGTGTCCTTATAAGAAGATGAGATTGGGTCACAGATGTATATGACAGAAGACCATGTAAGACAAAGGGTTTCCTTACAAGGCTAGAAGTCCAAGATCAAGGTGTCAGCTGGGTTGGTTACTTCTGAAGGCTTCTCCTCTTGGCTTCTACATGGCCATCTTCTCCACATGTCTTCACATGGTCTTCCCATTGGTGGTGGTGGTGGTGGTGTGTGTGTGTGTGTTGTGTGTGTGTGTGTGTGTGTCCTTACCTCTTCTTATAAATACAACAGTCCAGTTGGATTAAGACCTACTCCAATGATCTCATTTAACCTTGATTACTTATTCAAAGACCCCATCTCCAAGCATATTCTGAGGTACTGTGGATTAGACCTTCAGCATGTGAATTTTGGGAGAAGCACATTCAGCCTATACCAGGCATGATTTTTATATAAGCTGTAACCTCAGAAAATATTCAATTTCAGCTTTTTCCAACTTCCTTTCATGGGCATAGAAACTTATATTGGCCTTGTTTGCAAGCTGAGAGACAGGCGTCAGCCTCCACATTCTTTAGTCCAATTATTCTGCAGGTACCAGATTCTGGTTGCCCCTGGCTGCTTCTACACACAGAACCCAACACGCCTGCCACTTCTGCCCCCACTGCCTTCTTGTGCTTCTAGTCCTTGGAGATAACTGCCTTATTTTGAGCTTAGTTGTAATATTTCATCTTTCTCTTATTCTATTATTCTATCATTTTTGTATGTTTGGATTGTGACAGAGGGTTGCCAATAAATAACTTAATAGTATCATTTTAATGGAGTTCCCAAAATTATTTTTTAAAGAGAAAAACAAAATTTTTGTTGAAACCAAGCTTCACGGGAAGTTCAAATGTGACCATTTGATCAAGACTGTGGATAGAAGTATATTTAGACATCCTACCAAATTAACATGATTACTAATAAACATAGAAGAATAACATTGAACCCAACAATGTTCTTCCAAATATATACCCAGTTTATCTAAATACACAGAAGTACAATTAAATTTCATGCATAGCCCATTTTTTAAACATTGCATAATATAGCCAATCATTTTACAATTAAATACTGAGGCACAAATCATTCTTTTGAAAGTTTGAATTATTTATGCTAACAAGGGGAACACTGACAAGGATAATGCAAGAATGGTAAATGGCAAATAATTTATATTTTGTTTGCTCTATATTTTTGTACTCTATTTAATCCAGGTGTTTGATCTGTTGGGAGTTTACACTATTTCCACTCAAATGATAAAAACACATTCTGAATATATGAGTTGGAAAATTCCCCTGCTTCCCATTCTGTTTTATCACTTGCCAAAGTCTTCCCTGTTACTGATTCCATGCTCAAGAGATGCTGAACTGGTTCTGACTGATTCACAACATCTGGAACTCACCTTATCTCTTTCTAAGCTAATCCATGGTCCTGACTCACAACTTCCTTAAGGAGCATATTAGAAGGTAATGATGTGTTTGGCTTCCATGGCTTTATGCAATGTCTGACCTTAGGAGGAAAGAGAGAAATGTTCTAAAATCTTGCAGAGGTTATATGCAGACGAAGTCAATAGCACATACAACTCATATATCCTCTGTGAGTAACCGACAAAGCGACTAATACATCGAAGATTTGACTGTTATATTGCTGAGAGTTTACTGTGATGATTTTGGACAATGACTACAAATTACTATCAACCAGATCCAGGTTACCTGTGCAATAAAAGCAAAAAGACAAGTAAAGCATACCTTGAACTACCTTTGTGACTGCAAACATTAGATAACATCTTGAAATGATTTGTCATCTTCTGCTCTCAAACCACTGATGGGCATCCCCTTGCACATAGAAGAATAAATCTACTTGACCCTCCCAAACAATACACAATCTTTGACCTTGATCTACACAAATTTACCAAAACAGCATATGTTCTTACAAATACACATTGAACTCTCATTACTTGTCAGAACTATTCTAGGTACTGAGATAGAGCAGTGAATAGAACCAGATTCCAGTCTGGGAGGTGCTCAAAGCTTGGTATTAATGTTTTCCAACTGAAATATGACCAAACATTTGGACTCATTAATAAAACAGTAATCTGTGCAATGTATTTATTAAAAAATAAAAATACATATTAAATGCTTTGAGATCTGAATGTTTGAATTCCAAAATTTTTGAACTACTTTGATGCATATGTAAATAAGTTGTGGTCAATTTTCTGACAGAACTTTATGATTCTGATATTATTTTCTGAAACATACAGGTCCAGTTAGTGATAAATATAATAGTTGTTTGTACTTAAGATATGTAAATTGGAGAGTCAAGGAAATTACCCAGACAATTTAGAAGAAAAAATGTTGTTAAGGAAAATCTGATATTTTCTTATTAAGACTCAAGGGTCCATTACTCAGATTCACAGAATAATTACATAATTCTCTTTCGCTTTATGCCTATGGACAAAACCAGTGAGAAAATGTTGAGAAGGCAGAGGTAAATGTTTCAATTTTTCTAATGTAAACAGTGACTTCTTTTATACCTCAGTATTATTCTTCAACACTATGCCAATAATTTACCATAATAAGTATACTATAAAAACAGTTCACATGGACATTGGTTTCTGAAGTTAAAAATGCAGAGCCAAGTTTAAGAATGAACTGATCAAAACTTGCATGGAAATTTTATGTGGTTCTCAAACTGTGTATGTGAACATAGAACTGGCTTACAATTAATATTTTTTAAGAATATTATGTGTGTACAATATTGCTGAAATTATCACATAGCTTTGTGTACTCCAAACAGTCTCCAATTATTTAAAATTAAACCTCAACTCAGGGTTTCTCAAATTGTGATGTTCGAAGCTTCTGCTTCTGAAACAGTTGGCCAGATGACTGAGTTCCATGTCAGACCGTCTGAATCAGAATCTTCACAGCTGTACAAAACCCTGGAATCTACACTTGCAATAAACTGTCCAGATGAGTCTAATACATACTAAAGTTTAGAATCTCTCTTGTAACTTCATCAAGTCTTAAGACACTTAATTTGCTGTTGTTCGAAACTGTCTTCTGCCATATATATAATTTACATTGTTTTATTACTTTTTAAAAATATGTTAACTTCAGTTTAGGCAATTGAAAAACATCAAAGAACATATGCATTATTGACAGGTCTTTACATTTTAAAGGATAGTTCAAAAGATGTGAAGAATGGCTGCCTAACCTCATCCATATTTTCCCAAGGTTGCCTAATTCTAATAATTCAATTGGCAAGTATGGCTTTGTAAACCGATACTGGAATTATGCTCTTAAAACATGGAACTATTTTCCTTTGACTTATATAATAAAAGGGAAAGGAGCTTTAATCTATAAACTTGACTAGAGTGATTACACTTATAAAGTATCTGGTTTTTTAGTCAATTACATTTCTTTGTAACACAAATGAATCTTGGGGTTCCACATAGCACAATTTCCACAGAGAATCATTTTATTTTAAAGTGACCAGCCCATAAATACAATTAAAAATTAATTCCAAGTACAGGTCTTTTACCTCCTCAGTTAAGTTTATGCCTACGTATCTTAATTTTTTTGGTGCAATGGTAAATGGGATGCTTTTGTTTGTTTCTCTTTCTGTGAGTTCATTTATTGGTGTATAAAAAAGCTATAGATTTCTGGGTGTTAATTTTGTATCCTGCTACGTTGCCAAATTCATTTATTAAATCTAGTAGTTTTTTGATGGAGTCTTTAGAGTTTATTATGTACAATATCATGTCATCTGCGAATAGTGACAGTTTTACTTCTTCTTTTCCAGTTTGGATGCCATTTAGTTCTTCTTGTCTGATCGCTACGGCTAGCACTTCCAGTACTATGTCGAACAGGAGTGGTGAGAGTGGGCATCCCTGTCTTGTTCTGTTCTTAGGGGAAATGGTTTTAGTTTTTGCCCATTGAGTATGATATTGGCTGTAGATTTGTCATATAAGACTTTTATTATGTCTATTCCCACTTTGCTGAGAGGTTTTATTTATTTATTTATTTATTTATTTATTTATTTATTATCAAGAAAGGGTGTTGGATTTTGTCAAATGCTTTTTCAGCATCAATTCATATAATTGTTATTTTTATCTCTCAATTTGTTTTTGTGATATATCACATTTATTGATTTGTAGATATTGTGCCATCCTTGCATGCCTGGAATGAATCCCACTTGGTCATGGAGTATGATCTTTCTAATGTAATGCTGGATCCTATTTGCTAGAATTTTGTTCAGGATTTTAGCATCTATGTTTATCAGAGATATTGGCCTGTAATTCTCTTTCTTTGTAGTGTCTTTATCTGGTTTTGGGATTAGGGTAATGCTGGCTTCATAGAAAGAGCTTGGAAGTGTTCCTTCCTCTTGAATTTTTTTGGAATAGTCTGAGGAGGATAGGTTTTACTTCTTTGAATATTTGGTAAAACTCCCCTAAGCTAAGATTTGGAAACAGCCTAAGTGCCCATCAGCAGATGAGTGAATTAAAAAACTGTGGTACATCTACACAATGGAATACTATGCTGCTGTAAAAAGAAGGAACTCTTACCATTTGCAGCAGCTTGGATGGACATGGAGAGCATTATGCTAAGCGAAATAAGCCAGTCTGAGAAAGATAAATATCACATGATCTCACTCATTTGTGGAATATAATGAACAACATAAACTGATGAACCAAAATAGATCTAGAGACAGAGAAGCATTGAATAGGCCATCAAACTTCAGAGAGAAGGCAGGGAAGCGGAGGGGTGTAGGGTAAGAGATCAACCAAAGGACTTGTATGCATGCATATAAGCATAACCAATGGACACAGACACTAGGGGGGTGAGGGCATGTTCTGGGGGGAGGGGTGACTGGGGAGAGGTAAATGGGGGAAAAGGAGACATATGTAATACTATATGTAATACTTTAACAACAAAGAATCTAAAATAAATAAATAAATAATTAAAAACAAAACACTGTAAGTTGTGACTCATTAGTGACTCACAGAGTTAATTTAGTAGGTTGAAGTCAACATCCATAATAATAAAAGCGTAATATGCTAATTAGATCAGACAGCCGAATACCTTCCGGACATCATTCTGTACATCCTTCTGGATAAAGCTTTGGTGGCAGGGGCCAAGGCAGAGGTGGTTAGGGGCAATCAGGCAGGCAGGCAGAGAGGCTAGGGGCGATGAGACAGGCAGGCAGGAGCCAGCGGTCCCAGATTGTGAGAGGGATGTCCCAGATTGCGAGAGGGCGCAGACTGGGCTGAGGGACAACCCCCACCCCCTCCCCCCGCCCTGAGTGCATGAATTTTGTGCCCTGGGTTTCTAGTCTAAAATAATAAAAGAGGAGTATGCTAATTAGACTGGACATCTTCTAGATGTCTTTCCTGATGAAGCCTGGGCTGGAACGAAGTCAGCCTGGGAACTGGGTGCCTACAGGCAGCCAGAGGGAAGCCAGACTGGGTCCCGGGTGCCTGCGAGCAGCCGGAAGGAAGCAGCTTGGGTCCCGGGTGCCTGCCAGTGCCCGGAGGAGGGAAGCCCGGGTCCAGGGTATCAGAGGGAAGTCAGTGCCGGCAGCTGGGGGAAGGAGAGCCTACTCTTGCACAAATTTTCATGCATCAGGCCTCTAGCTTTAAAATAAAATCAGAGTAGTTTGCCTCTTAAAAAAAAATGAATTCCAATGTCTACCTACCTCCTTCATAGCACATCGAAGGGTATCCCTTGATCAGGTTTCTGAAAAGTCCCTCCTAGATTCTCCAGTTCCTCTGTTCTCCTAAGGCTGTTATTGAACATCCCACATCACACGTTCTAAATTCCCTTTCCATCTCCATCCTCTCTATTATCTAGATACACATTCTGTGGTCCCTCCGTATTTTCCCCCTTGCATCTCACTAATGTCTTGATTTTTGTAGGTCACGTCTGAGAACCAGATTGACAGATGCTCTCTATTACTCACTTCTAATGTGAATAATTAGGAACCGGCTGAAAATATGATTGTACACATGGAAGGTCTGATGGTGGTTTGAGATTTTAAAATTCCGTTGCCATCAATATGTCCTTAATGTTACTTTTACCAAATAAATCTTTAGCTGTGTGGGTTCTATGAAATAAAATAAAAAATTGTTTTCATTTTTCTAATTTTGGCACCTAAGTAATATAAAATTTTGTGGACTATAATTTTAATGTCTACTATGAAATGTGATATGTAATTAAAAATGGAATGCTCCGTTGTGCATATTCATTGCTGATTCCAGTCCGCAGCAAAAATATTTTCATGTTAATGTTGGTACTTTCACAGTTAAATGTGATCTAAGCATTATAGAACCATATATGGACCTGAGATTTTTGCTACAGGGAAATTTTTATTACATGCTTTGCCTTCAATTTACTTTAATAACACTTAATAACAATACATTGCATTTATGTAGCACCTTTTATCCAGTGATCCCAATATTCAATATAAACATTAATTCTTAAAATTCTCTAGAAGATCAGTATTTTTAAACTCATTAAAATTTTTAATAAAATATAAATCCATGCTATAGCTGGAGCTAATATATTAAATGCCTTAGTTTGTAAGAGAATAGAAGCTGTTACAGTCTTTGCTCCTGAATTTTGACATTCAATGTTTATTAAAAATAAAACAAAGTATTTTTTTCTAAGTACAAAGTAAGATATATTCATTTGTAGAAAAATCTGGAAAGTACTTGAAATATCAGGAAGAATATAAAAATTACCCATATGCCTATAACAGAGAAGCACTCTTAATATTTGGTATATTTTCTATAAATCCTCTTTATATGTACATATACAAATATATTTTTACATTATATTATTACTAAGAGTATGGGTGTATTTTTCAGCTAATATTACATTTAAAGAATTTTCAAATGTAAAATATTTTTGAACTTGATTTTTTAATGACTGTATAATGAATACTAATGAATACACAATTGTTGAGCTATTTATATACTTTTGGATATTTACATTATTTCAGGTTTCCTAGATTATTAGTAATCTGGCAAAGACCATTATTATGCAAACCCCCTTTCTCTTCCCCTCTGTTTCCTTAGAGTAGATTTTAGAAGTGAAATTACTATGTCAAATGGCATTCAAATAACCTACGCTATTTGTATGTATTAAAAAATTAGTTTCCAAAAGGGCTTTGTGTTTTACTTAATTATTTGTTGTCTTTCATTTATAAAGTTAAAATAGTTTAAAACGTCTGGTAAAATAATATGAAACTAAAGAAAAAGAAAATAATATCACAATGATTGAGTTTTGGAGTTAGTCATTCACAGGTTTGAATTTTACCTGTGTGATTTCAGACAGATTTTAATTTCTGAGTCTCAATTTCACATCTGTAAATTAGGAGTTATAATCCCTATTTTCTAGAGTTGCTGTAAGCTTTAAGTACAATGAGATATATAAAATAATTAAAACAATTTCTGGAAATTTCTCACTGTCTCATTCATTCTCATGGCTTTAGAATGATTTATACCATGAAACACTATGCAGCAGTAAAAAGGAAGGATCTTGTACCCTTTGAGACAGCACAGAGGGACCTGGAGAGTATTATGTTAAGTGAAATAAACCAGTCAGAGAAAGACAAATATCACATGATCTCATTCATATGTGGAACCTAATGAACAAAATAAACTGTTGAACATAATAGATCCAAGATGTAGAAGCATGGAACAGACTGTGGAATCTCAGAGGGAAGGTGGGGGTGGGTGGGTGGATGGGAAGAGATCAACCAAAGAATTTGTATACATATATGCCCAACCCATGGACACAGACAATAGTGCGCTGAAAGCCTGGGGAACGGGTGGGAGCAAGGAGGAGGGGTTAATGAGAGAAAGAAGGGGACATCTGCAATACTTTCAACAATAAAAATAAATTAAAAAAAATTTTATACCATTACCTACAAGGTCATGCATTCTCTGGCCCCTCGACACCCCTCTGAACGCATCTCTTGTCCTTTGCCCTGCACTTTTACACTCACTCTTTAATATTGATGCCTGTTTCAGTTCTGCCTCACTCTTTATGGCTTCAAGGACTTTGATAAGTTATTTCTTCTGTAAGCTCCCTTGCCCCCTAATTCTTTGTGTGTCGGGTTCTTCATATTCCAAAGTCTTATCTTAAATCTTACATTGAGTGCAGCCTTCCCTGAATACTCTACCTAGAGCTATCCTCTGCATAGTACCTTGTTCTTCTTCCCATGAGTGGCCATGAGTGTGTAAGTATATTTTCAGTTGTTTATTGAATGTCTCTCAGAATAACCTACAACGTTCATGAAGGCAGCATGGATTGTGGCTGCTTGGTTCCCCATGGTATATCCATTGCCTAAAATGTCTGCATGAAGACGGCACTTACACAGGTGAAAATGGATAGAGACTTAATAGGCAAGAGCTGCCACATTTTTATAGTGTGTTATTATTAGTAAAACTACAAGATTATAATGTAATTTATGGTTGTTACAGTGGGGTTGAATGACGGCCCCTAAAGAGGTATGTCTATGTCCTAATTCCCAGAACTTGTGAATGTGACTTTATTTGGAAAAAGGGCCTCAGCAGGTGTAATTAAGTCTCTCAAGATGCGATTATTCCAGTGTATCTGGATGGGCTCTACATCCAATGGCAAGTGTCCTTATAAGAGACTGAAGAGGAGAAGACACAGACATACAGAAGAAAAGACTGTGCAGAAATGGAGGCAGAGGTTGAAGTGATGCAGCCATAAGAAGCATGAAAAGACAGGGAGGGATTCTCCCCAGAGCCTCCAGAAGGAGTGTGGCCATGACACCTTGGCTGTGGACTTCTGGCCTCTGAAACTGTGAGAGAATAAATTTCTGTTGTTTTAAATCATGCAGTTCCCGGTGATTTGTCACAAAGGTCCTAGGAAACTAATATAGCAGTGAAGAATCTAGTCCTAAGACATTAAAAGTTTCTACCTTCTGAAAGACTAGCATTGTGAATTTTTCAGCAACCTTTTAGTGTAAATGTATTCATATCATTGAAAAATTGTGCATGTAAAATCCTTACATTACTAATTCATAATATAGACCACTGTGTTGTGATACTCATTATCATCACCACTCACACACTTACTTGCTGAGATAAAGGCAGGCTGCATTTTTCATTATCTTTTTATATCAGTGATTCTTACTTTTGGAGATTTTTCTTCCCAAAAATAAATGCATCAATTATCATTATGAAATGGGCTTCACTTTTCACTGTGTATAAGGGGAACTTTAAATGGATTTAGCACTAAGTTGTAATGAAACATAATTTTCATTATTTAATATAAGAATATGAAGTTAGTATTTTTTGAAAATAATACAATTGAGAAAATGGAGGCTCACAGAACTAAAGTAATCTTCAAAATCCATAGCAGTACGAGGACTTGGATATGGGCCTAACTATTCTGTATTCTTAACCAAGATGCCATAATCCATGTGGTAGATGCTGCTATATTCCTTCTATCAGTCATGGAAAGTGACTTGAAAAACCCATTCATTTTAATTGGCTAGAAATTTAATGTAATAGTTCCTCTAAGGAGACACTTTGTTTTGAAAAAGTATCTGGGCATGAAGCACTAATAGTAGGACTTCTAATAGGGGATGTTATTTTGAGGCCATTCCTCTTGAATTAAAGCCAGTCTAAGATATGAAGTTGCTTACTGTGCACACACATTAGGTTGACCTCGAATCTGTAGGACACAGCTCACTTGAAATAGATGGAAAATTGAAATCGGATTCAGTGATCTGGTCTAACTGTACAGTTTTATTCAATAGCTACCAGCTATTTACTAATTAGCATTATACATATTAGTATAGAACATTGTTTCTATACAGGGGAAGGAACTGAGATAAATTATGCCTACTGTGTAATGTGGGCTGCCAAAGGCCCTCACATCATCTGTGGCTGCACTGATCAATACTGAGTAGCTCAAAGATGAGAGTGTAAGAGTCTTTTACCCTCCTAGCCATTAAAGTTCTCTTCATCAGTATATTCTTCTAATGGTTGGAGCAATAACCTCACCTTGCCAATAGGGAAAATCTTACTTAAAAGAAAAACTTCGATTTGTGTTCAAATTCTCACTTTGTTACTTACTAACTGTGAGACTTGAGCAAGTTAACCAACTTCTTTGAATTTGTTTCTTTATCTTTAGCATACTGATGAAAAAGTACTTAAACAAAAACAACACACATAGTGCATCGCCTAGCACGTATTTATGTACACAATTCATGTTAATTTCATTCTTTAAATCATTCACCAAATATTTTTTTGAAAACCTGCTCTGTGCCATTCAGAAAGAAAAGACTGACTAATTGATGATGTTGGAGGATGTGGAAATCTGATAAAACTTTTGGAGGTACTCATCCTTCCTTTTTCTATCTCCAACCACCCAGCTAAAGGGAAATTAATAGTTTCAGTGGAAGACGGGCCTGGTGGACTGCTACCAGCAGCCCCAGAGCCCCCACTCTCTGCCAAGCCACCAGTGGGCAATGCTTTAGTGGTATGCTCTAGAGGACACCCTGTAGCTAATATGGGTGCTCAACATTACGTTGTCAGTAATGCTTTTTGACAGCTGTCAATTCTTAGGGGAGACTAAATGAACGGGGAACTCTAAATTATGTAGGATCACAAATAGGGCTGGAAATTACACTGGAAGATGTTGGTTGGCTTTATGTTCTAATAGCATTTTTGCCTTAATGTTCTTCTTTGGTTAATGTGTTGGCAAGCTATAATTCTAACCCTCTATTTTGAGTAAATGATGTGATTATATCTTCTTTAGTTACATACATGACTTGGCCAAAACAAAAATATTTTCATAAAATTACTAAAATTGCTCTGTGACAAGAGGAAACTCAAAATATAGAAAACCAAATAGGTATTTATTACTAGCAGGTATAGAGTTGGCTTGTCAAGAATATCAATTGAAAAGGGTAAATATTTAATGAAAAAAGAACCAAGAAGGAAGTCCTCTGGGAGCTTGCAACATAATATTGGCGTGAGGAGAGTCCCATAAACATATATGTGTAGCCAATGATAACTTCTTTCAAGGGTAATGAGTGTTGTTAGAATGATAGGATAAAGGCACTATGAATCTTGGAAGGCTTCATGGAAAATGTGAGTTTTGAATAAGGTTTTAAATGTTTTGAAGGCAAACATCTTGGCAGAAAGATTGTTTTGGGCAACACAGGCAATGAGAATGTCCTAGGCAATCTCGTCTTCTGATTTTACACCCTTTCTACATCTCTAGGCCACATTACGACTTCAAACATTTTTTATATGTTGAATATTCCCAAATTTGTATATTCAACCCAGTGGATCCAATTGCCTGCTTTTATATTGACTTGGCCTCTCCAGAGGATTTCTAAATGCAATCTATTTAAAACAAAACTCTTCAATATCCTCCCTTCTGCTCCTCTTCCATACTGTCTCTCTCAGTATGAGACATAATCATCCATCCTCTTTTTTTTTAAAAAAAAAGGGTAGACCATATATATATATATATAATTGATTTCAGAGAGGAATGGAGAGGGAATGAAAGAGATAGAAACATCACTGATGAGGAAGAATCATTGATCAGCTGCCTCCTGCACGACCCCTACTGGGGATCAAGCCCACAACCCAGGCATGTGCCCTGACCAGGAACTGAACTGTCATCTCCTGGTTCATAGGTAGATGCTCAACCACTGAGTTACACCAGCCAGGTCATCCATCCTCTTAAGGAAGAAATTTGTGACTTATTCTTTACACCCCTACACCTCATTCTTATTTCCAATCAGTGGGTACATCCTATCCATTTTACTGCAGGAAACTTCTGTTATCTATTTATCCTTCACCCTCGCAGCCATGTTCCTAGTCCAAGATACCTACAAGAACCTGCAAGTTTGTCTTTATGTAATCACTCTTGTGCTATCTAGTTCATTTGTTTTTACCTTTTGCCTAAAGTGGTATACAAATGCAAGTCTCTTCATATTACTACTCTGTGTAAAACTCTTTACTGTCTTTTCATTATTACAAGGTCAATCTAAACTTCTTACCATGAACTTATTTGGTTGCTTCACACCATGGCTCCACCCACCTCTTCATCCTCATTTAGTGCCATGCTACCTCTCAATCTCTCTGCTTCAGTTACACTGACTCCTTCCAGTGTCACAGACAAGCCACCATCCTTTTCCTCTTTAATCTTTTGCAATGCTCTTTCCTCTACTTGCAGAAACAATTGGAATTATTCATTCATTCAGAAATAAATAGATACTTACAGACCATGACAAGGGTGATGAAAGAAAAGTGCAGGGTGCAAAAAGGGGTCCTTATTAGAATGGAGACTGGAGGAAGCTGCTGAGCAGGCACTGCCTAGTGTAGAGTAAAAAACACTCCAGAAAATGAGAAAGAATGTTTAAAGGCTTTGAGGAAGAAGGAGCACATCAAGTTAGGGTGTCTGAAAGGAAGAAAAAGGGTAGTGCATGTGGGTGTAATTGGCATGAGTTGAGGCTGGAGAAACAGGTGGGGTCCAGGCAATGAAGGGAATTGTGTGGAAGGTGTTAGGGATGAGGACATAGCAGTTGTGTCTGCGTCCTGAGTAGAAGGGATTAGGAGAATCTGGAAATACAGACGTTTGTAGGTTTCCAGTATGAATGCTGGTGGCTGGTGATTTAGCTGCGGGGACAAAGAGGTAGAGATGTGAACATATGGACCTCAAATTAAAAAGGATGAACAGGTAAAAGTGGTGCCGAAACCCGGAGACAGGTGAGAGAGAGAGGCTGAAGAGGACAACCCATAGTTACATTGCTATGTGCCCAGATGGGTAATGGTGCCCCTTGACCATAGTAGACAACTTGAAATGGGGCAATGGTTTGAGGGAAAGAACTCTGAGTTCAGTTTTGTCATAATTAGTGTTAGATCTTGGCAGGTCACCAAGCAGAGTTATTTTTTAGACAGCACAAAATATGTCACTAGAAAAAGGATCAAGGGTCAAGACCTGAGATATTGATCTGAGAGCCATGTGTGGTCATGGAGTAGTAGTTATTTTTATGTTGCTTTGCAGTAAGCAAGACAGTGTGACAATATAGAATTTATTAGACCAGGTCAGCTAGGTTCCTGGATTTTCATTAACAGTGCTTAGCTGCATCAGCATGGCTAGAAGTATGAACAGTGGTGCTTGGTAAGACATAGAGAAGGCTGATGGAACAAGAGGTGAAAGAGAATGAGAAACACATATAAGCCCCCTGTCCACCACCAGGATCAGCTTTAGGGAAACCTTAACGAGAAAATCAGGTTCACATCAACATATAGAAAAGCCATTAACAGAAAAGGGAGAACGGAAGTATCAGAAGAGAACAGCACATGCACTGGAAAGTATGGATGGGAAGAATGGGGTAATAATCAGCTGTTGAGTCCTGATAATGTGTTGATTTTATAAATGGTGTGTGTGTGTGTGTGTGTGTGTGTTTGAAATTAGTGGCAAGTGCCTCTTCCTTTTTAGTTCCTTTTTGAGTAAGAATCTTCTATGGCATTTGTTAGCTTGATAATCTTGAGCAAATCACTTAAACTTTTTGTATTTAAGCTTCCTCAACTTTAAATTAGAGAACAGAATAATGGTCTAGATGGCTCTGAGCTTTAAGTGGGCCAATGTACGAGAAAGTGACCAGTGCTGTGTCTGCCCCAATTCATCCCTTCAAGTTCCAGCAGGTCATCAAGGATTGAGAATCTTTGCAATCTCTATTCACTATTCTTGCAGCCTACTGCTGTTGGAGGCCTTACACTATTTCACAAGGCCTCTTCATTTTGGAGGAAATCCAATGCCATCTGCTTGAAAACTTCATAGATATATTTCCACAAAAGAGATTATTGCCACAATTTTTGAATTTATGAGGATTTCACTGATGCAGCAATGAGCATCAGTGTCCTTGATAACTCTTTCATCTCTAGGTTACCCAGAATAAGACTGCATCTGTAAACTCATTGTAATTTGCAGAGCTGTACATACCTTTGAAAAATGATTTGTAATTCTCATGGCTAGCTTTCAAATGACTGAGCTGTACAAGGACAAGACAACCATGTGACGCTTTAAAGAGGAACCTGACAGACAGATATCACACATCAGTTTTGATAGTCACTGGGACACTAGGAAGAGGTCTAATTCTACTGATCACAAATACATTTCACAAGGACTTCCACTTGGGTTTTTTTAAATGTCCCTTATATATTCTATGAAAATATGTTATGTTTGGAATTTTGTTTTCTTGATGGGGAAAGAAAATAAGTAAAAAAGAGATCTTTGATCTTCTTTAAAAGAAGAGCATGAATTGAATTTCAAAAGCACTTATAAGCATAATAACAATGCAAACAGAGAGATAATGTTATAAGGATTGCTACGAATGGATGCTCACTTATTTCTGACTACAGCTGAAAGATGCCAACTAATAATCTCCAAATGGCCTTTCCAGAACAAGTTTTTTTGTTTTTCTTTTTTCTTTCTGTGAACATTGAGAGTTTCTACATTAGGATGCGGCAAAATACATTTGATTATTTTTTTTAACTTGAGATCAGGGCAAAACAATTTGCAAATGACAAAACTCACATCTTTGAATGATCAGAACACATGTAATATTTGAGTAGGAGCTACTGGAGGATTTGTTCCTACTGGGGATGAAAAATGGAGTGTTTGAAGACCCGTGTTGTGTCGGGGCCAGTACCTGACCTAGGGAGCTAGGGTTGGGGGTGAAAGAAAGTCTTAAATCCTGTCTACCTACCAATAACTACCCTTTGATTGGCTGTTGTGTCCACCCACTTCTTTATAGAAACCTCAGGCTGCAGATTTTGGCTTCTCACATATTCTCTCTGAGGTAGCCCCTCATCAGGATTTCACTCTGTGTTCTTTTACATGATAATGCTGGAAGGATAATGAGAATTAGTAATAATTAATTGCCACTTTTAAAACAAACAGGATCTTTGTCTTAAATGTATTTTTTCTTCCTTAGCAATAAATTCTAACAGGTTGACCTGAAAAGTATGAATTCTTCACTATTGTCCCACTTTCTAACTGATAATTTTGGGCTTAATAATTAGCAGCAATAGCCATATCATAAACATCATAAAAACACAAAAGGCACACCCACATAAAAACTTCTTTATTATTAGTTTATAGTTTTTCATTAAAAATCATGTTGTCCCTAAAGGTGCTTTTGACCAGTTCTATTTTTCTATTGTCTTTTTAAAAATCTGTTTTCTAGTTTCTAAGTAATTTCTTTAAAATGAAGCACAAAGCATATGATATTAGCATTATTTGTTCTGACGGTGGTAACCTAATTTAAAAAAAATTCAAATTCAGCTTCCATACCTCAGTGGTATTATGCTTTGTTAAAATTGCATTTCTGGAAAAACTCACTCATCTGTAACAGTTTAAACATGAACCCTTTACCCATATACTATATTAGCTGAGTAAAAATAAATTTCTTTTTTAGTTTTTCTTTTCAATACATCTTGTGAAATCATAAGAGAATTCTGCAATTTATATAGTGAAATTTAGCTGCCATTTGCTTGGACTGTGACATATGACTATAATTTGTAACTTTCCTTCAAACACTTGGTTATTTGTTATCTGAATATCTGAGTTTCAGAAATATAAATCAGTGTATGAGCAGCAGAAAAAGTAAAAAGGTATTCTGTCATTCTCAGGGTATGGTGTGCTACCATCCTTAGAAATATGGGCTGGGAAACACATTTAGGTAGAAAATTTGTATTCTGCTTATCTTAGTGATTTACTTGACTCTGTGTGACTTGCATGTTCATTTGATTTTAACATCTTTTTATTTGTATGTTATTCATTCTGTTTTGTGTCTGGAATTGTGCATGTCTTTGGCTGTTTCCAATTGTCTTTGAAACTTTATCAAAATCACAATCTTATTCCCTGAGTGAATTTTAAAGAAAATATATACTAAAGGCATATGGGTCTTGTAGAGTAGGGCGTTATTTCTTTTAAAGGAATACTTATTAAGTAACTGCCAAGTGTCACTTACTATACTGGGTACTAGGACCACCGATTTAAACAAGGCAGTCATGTTTCTATCTCAGAGAGCAAACAGTTTAGTGGGGTTACAGAGGAGCAAACAGGCAATTACAAGCATGATGTGGTAAGAAATAGGTGACAGCATTGAGGCACATAGGATGGGGTATCTGCCCGAGAATTGGTAAGTAAGGGAGGACTTCCAGGAGGAAGTGACTCCAACTTGATACTTGATGGATAAGTAGAAATTAGCCAGCCAGAGGAGTTTGGGTTTGGATGAGGATAAAGGATGGGAAGACCATATTCTATCAGAGGGAATAGCTTTGTTATATGAAAGACTAAAGGCAACAGAGAGCATTAGTCTCTGAAAGATTAAAACTTTTTAATGGAGGTGAAACCTTAGATACATAGTTAGATATTTAAGAAGTAATATTCAATAGAAATGGTAATTATTAGTTAGATATGAGCCTGTGATAGATAAAAATGAAGGGTGATGCCCTTATTTATGATATAAGCAAATGGGTGGTTGAAGAAAAGTAGGTTAAGTGGGAACGAAGTAGGCAAAATTAGTTTGGACGTGATGAATATTAGCAACATTGAAGAAACATAAAATAACAATGGTACACTTAGGTAGAGATGGGTTAGATAGAGTCTGGGAGAAAGATCTGGGCTGGGCTAACACTGCTGGAATTCCTTAGCATATAGATGATATTTGAAGCCATAGGAATGAACTTGATAAAGAGTTTTGGAGGTCAATTTAATTCACTGGAACTTATGCCTGGATAATAATGTGTAAAAGAGTTGGTTCAGATGCCTCTAAAACAAATGAGGTCCATGTTTTGAGGGACTATGCTTTACTGAGTTAAAGTAAGTTGTCATCATAGAGCATGTAAGAACCAGAGGTCCTCTGATGGCTCCTGCTTAATGGTCCACATGGTATAGCCATATAACCTTTGCTTTGGCTTCTGTTTCAGAGGCAAACCATTCTCAAAGATGGAGACACTAGCATGATTTGAATTAACGTCTAAAGATCCTATTAGAAAAGCCCATTATAATGCCTGCCATACCAATAGCTTCCTTCTAAGGGAAAGTGCCTTACCCACAGTGGGCTGTGGGCACCGCCCTGGGTGGCCGAGAGTCCCCTTCTCACAGACCTATCTGACTGGACCAGGGTGGTCCTACCCTTAACCGATCTCTAGGCTGGCCAGTGTGCTATGAAATGGTTTGGCATAAAAAACTGCCCAAACAGGCAAAATGGTGATTAGTTGGGTCAGATGTTATAGCTCAGGAATTTAAACCAGGGCATCTGGGGAGGGAGTCAATTAGTTGGTTTTGGGAGGGAGTATACGCTTAAAAGAACCACAAGAAGAGGCTTTGCAGCAGCAAGAAAGATGAACAAACTGACGATATAAGTAAACTGAATTTATGAGTAAGCTGAAACAGAAATGACAGAAAGTAGAGGGTAAGGTGACAAACTGATACCAGTGGAAGGAATAGATGCAGTCAGAAAGGAGCTAAGTGACCACCATAAAAGCAAGTGATCAACAAAACCCTGCCACTAAAGGGACAATAAGTTCAGTGGCCACTGGAACCATGTTGGATATTTCTCATTCCTGAATATTCTCATCTCTAAAAATGTTCCATGGTTCTCTTTTTTTTTTTGGCTGGAATATCCTTATAATAAGCTCCAATTAAGGTAGCCAGAGTGAGTCTATATTTATTGGAAACAAATTGCTTTACTAACAATCTTTCAACCCAAAAATTTCTTCTGGGCCTGCCT
Source organism: Myotis daubentonii (assembly GCF_963259705.1). Taxonomy (NCBI): domain Eukaryota; kingdom Metazoa; phylum Chordata; class Mammalia; order Chiroptera; family Vespertilionidae; genus Myotis; species Myotis daubentonii. The sequence goes on from NC_081843.1 coordinate 54,162,960, forward strand.
GATATTACAATATGATGAAATACATCATTAGAAATGCATTCTTTTGGGCTAAGAAATTGGGGGCTCAAGATTTTTTGGTAAATATAAATATTATTGAGTGGTATAGATGCTCTTCAACACAAAGAACAATTATTGAACCTGTATTATATATTGAGCCTCTGGTGAGTGTACACGCATGTGCACTGAGATGGAGGTTGAGGGGGCTCGAGGTAGGAAGTGCTGAGGAATACTGAATATGCATAAGACAAAGCTCTCTCCCTTAGAAGTTTCAGAAGTGGTGTATTTAGAACTAGAAAGGACTTTAAAAATAATTGAAACCAGGGATTGTAAACTCAAATGTCTACAGGGGTCGGGTAAGTAGAGTGTTGGGGGAAGTGGGTGGGAGCTGTAGTGAACTGCAGAATGCACACACTATTTAGAAGGCTAGTCACACCATGGTTTCTGGGCAGGAGACCAGCCTGATGCTTATACATCAAATGTTTCAAGAGAGACTCAATTTTATGTAAAATAGTCTAAATTTTAAATTTTGGTGTATACTTCATGTTAAAGCAAAACACAATAAAAATCTTTGGAGCCAAACAAAGAAATCTGCAGGCTGCTTTTGGACGATGGGTCAGCAGTTTATGATCCCTAATTCTAGACTAGTGGGTTTCAAAATGTTTAAGGATTCAGAACCTTCCTGCAAACGAAATTTCATTCCATGATAAATAGTACTACTAACCTCATTAGTTCATTGAGAAGATTAAATGAAATAACACCTATACAGTCTATAGTGCAGTCCCTGGCACATAGTAGGTGTTCAATAAGTGCTAGCTATTTTCATAATAGAGAATTTTGCCAGTCATTAACACCGTAACAAGATTTCTTCCATGTGACAACTACCTGCCATCTAGAAAACAGTCCTCAGGGATGGGACATGAGTTTTGATGAGGGCACCGTATGTGTGAGGCATGGGATCTTATGGGAAGGACAGGCAATGCGGGGTGGCTTTATCCTGGAGTTTGTTTTTTTTCTCTCTCTCTATCTCTGGTCTTTGCCATCCCTTAGATCTGAAGATTTTACAGGTTACTGGCAGGCTTCTGACACTCACACATATACATAGCTTGTCATTATGATCGAAAGGGCTGCAAAGGTACCCACAACCAGATTTGATAAGCTGATCAAGGAGGTAAATAGGGATTAATTCTTCATAATAGGAACATTCGTAGATGTAACCTGATTTGTGGGTTCGTCTTCCTCCTCCATCCACAGTAGCAGGTGTGGCCCTGAATACCCCGTGTCAAGCACCTGAGGAAGGAGCTGAGTTGTCTAGGGGTCCAGTTAGAAGCCTTTCTCAGCAAAAGCTGTCTCAGCTGGCAGCCTCCTCGGGATAATAACCCGTGTGGACACTCAACAAGTAATTCCTGAACACCTACCACGCACCCAACTAAACGCTGGTCTGGATGAAGATTCCGGGGCGTGGTCAGCCCCACCCTACAGCAGCCTCCTTCTGCAGCGCAGGGTCCTTCCCAAGGCAGGCACTTTAGGGGCATCTGGTCAAAGGAGAGATTGGAGCCTCTTGGCAGAAGGAAACTTAAACACCATAAAAGGATTTTCTAAATATGTCCACAATCCAATATAACCCTAGGTAATTTGATTTGTAGGAAATGGAGAGCAGAACATTATAAGAGAGTGCTTATCTATAATTCATAATAAGTACTGTAACGGGGAATCCATTGTATAGCTAGAGATAGGAACACAAATTACACCCCCAGAAGAATGCATTTCTGGCTGAAACAGCCTTTCACGCCTTCCTTATCCACCTACCCCTTGGTACCCATCACTTAGCTGCCCAGCAGGTTTAAAGCTTTTTCAGACCACCCATGGCAAGCTCAAGAGTTTCTCCTTTGGATGAGACACATCACTGACCCGTTTTGCAGGAGGAACTCACACCTATTCTCAGTCTAGTTTTTCTCTAGTATTTGGGGCTTTGGTCGATCACAACATATAACATTTGAGAACGTACTGATTTATTTATCTGCAATATCTGTGATCTAGTGTTAGGACAGGTACATTTTCTCTCCAATGGAAATTATAGGGCCTCTTATGTAACTTGTGTCAAGGCTCAAATTCAACCGGGCCAAAGGCTGATATGTCATTAGGGGATGTGTTCCCTTGAAAAGGCCCTGGGGAGATAAACAAATTTGTGAGGAGCAATAAAAACAATGGAGATACGCAACCTTTCTTACAGTAGACAAGCCCATTTATCTTTGCTAAATTGTAAGATCTATAAAATGTTTCTGAGAGTAAGGGGAGAGGTTAATAGGTGCTATATATTTAACAAGAAAATAATTATGGTATCTTTATTCTCTTACTTGAAGCACTATTTCCAGAACTGTTGTCTCTCTTTCCCATATGCCCTCTTACCCTCACATTCCACCCCAAAAGAGCTTTCTGTAGCTGTTACTTCGAACATTGATCACAGCCTCTGTTAGTTGTTCTTTTTACAGTTTATAATTGTCCATCATCATTTACTTCTGGTCTGTCTGGGAGACATTCAAAATCTAGCCACTGCTTTATTTTAGTGGCAGAGCGTGTCTCCTCTTCAGCTGTTGAGAATGCTGGTCCTGGCTGCGAATCTTGTTTGCTTTAAATTGCAATGCTTTCGACCCCATGTGTTTTAGTTTTTGGAAACAGCTGTATTGGTAAGGCTTCTGGCTGAATTACTGGACAAAGCCTGCATTATAAAAATCCTCAGCTTGTTTGCTCTTCACTTCAAAAAGACTGTGGGCTGCTAGCTTGTCATACTCATATTACCCACATGCCTGCTTAAGTTTTCAGCAGCAGGCATGAATCTCTCGGTCTCCACTTTTTTTTTTTTTTAAATGGTTGGCCTATAGCTGTTTGGTTTGATACCGATCTGTCAAAGACAAACCATGAAGTGGCTGGCACAAGACAGCTGCCCCCCATCCCCACCCCCATCAGCAAGGAGAGGGTTTTGGATGAAGGATTTTACTTTTTCCCCTGGTCAGCATCTTCAGAATAGACCTGAAACTGGCATAGAAGACTTCTGTTGGCTTTGGAATGCTGATTGCCCAGGGCCTGAACTCAGAATGCGTGTGGGTGCGGGTGAGTGCGTGTATGTGTCAGCATCGGGGACCACAGAGCAGTAAAGCAGGACATGGTAGGAAACACAAACAGGCTGTGGATCATAAACAGTCCTGTGTACCTGACATCGAGAGGAGGAGGAGGTTTCACTTGGTTGGCGGTTCATGAAAGCGCTGGAATTCCATCCATGTTAGGTAGCTGTTCAGTTGCTTAAATTGCCACCTTATCACTGCTTTCATTGCCCCTAAACGAATCCTTCTGTTTCTCCAATTTTCAAAATGCTTACTAGGCCTTCACTGCCATTTCTGATCTTTTATTATCACCAATCCCAGCCGTGTTTCATCTTTTCTTATGATTTATTCTCTGTCTTCAAAGAACTTCTGGATAATTTAAGAGATTAGTCGATGAAGTTGAATTGATCTGCAATTGATTATTGGTGTTTATATTGGTTATGATGAATTCCATCCTCTGATGTTTAAGATAAATGATAGGTGACAAGAAACTTATCTTCCTCTAGGTTTTTACAGAGTCTGGCTCTGACGAGACAGTGCAGAGTAGAATAGCAGAACTCCAGAGTTAATTTTTGGAAGTGTTCTTAGCATCAAAACTTTGGCTTAAGTAGTAGCGAAACTTATGCTTGAACTAAAATCAGAAAATATTTTTCTGAGCATTGTCAAGACTAGAGGTGCAAACACTCAGCCTTTGGACCGGATCTGGTCCACAGATGAGATTTTGTTTGGCCTAAACATTAATACTCCATCAAATGACTGTCTTTTTCTTTCTTTCTTTCTTTCTTTCTTTCTTTCTTTCTTTCTTTCTTTCTTTCTTTCTTTCTTTCTTTCTTTCTTTCTTCTTTCTTTCTTTCTTTCTTTCTTTCTTTCTTTCTTTCTTTCTTTCTTTCTTTCTCTCTCTCTCTCTTTCTTTCTCTCTTTCTTTCTTTCCTTTTGGTGGACTTAGCTGTAATAATTTAAAAACTTAAAAAATGGGAGAATTTTTATTCTTGAGTTCAGCACCTTGGGAAACTGTAAGGTTGAGCAATACTGGGCTTTTACTCTTACTTACAAAACAACTGGATGGAGATTGATAACCACTGACCCTATGATATGGGTATGTTTGCCACATGCTCCATAATGATAGTTACTGAGGCCAGCATTAATTGCCATTCATCCTATTTGCAATTTTGCTTTTTTAAAGGGATCATTAGAAACCTTTAACATTGTGCCCTTGCCCCTTTGCTTTCTTTTCCCATTATACTTACCTGCTTGGCTCCTAAAAATATTTGCATTTTTGGTGCCTGCCTTCATCTTTCTACAAGGTTTGGAAAGTACAGAGCAGAAAACGGCGGTGTCTTATTAAGACATTGAGGCTCTACAGTCTGTTGGATTTATTTCATATGGCTTCTTTTTGTAAAATTCTGGGGTTGGAATGCTTGTGGTATCAGGAATAATGTCTAAGGCAGATGCAAAAGAGAGACTCTGTTATCTCTGTTAGATATAAGTGATTCAGGATGGCTTGATGCACTAGGGTGGGGAGGGTGTCTGAGAGGTCACAGGACTGTGGAAAGCTTAAGTATAATGAACTGTGAATCCTTTGAAGAAAAATACAGCCCTTCATATCCTTCTCTGTGCTGGAGATTACAAAAGAAAACCCAGGCTTGAACCTTACCTTCTTTCGAGACTGAATCAAATAAGGAAATGTGAGAGCCATTGTGCATTGTCTTGAGGCTCACTGGAGTGCAGACTTCCCAGATGAGTTTTATGTGTATATGTGGGAAGAGGACCATGGATGGAAGAACCTGCTAAAAATTTACTCACTTTACTATGTACCCTTGAATTTGGGGCATTCTATAATCATCTGGCCTCTTTGTGGAAAGAGGCACATCAAGGAGAAATCACATAAACTAACCTCTGGATGCTTGATAAATATTTCTGTTATAGCATAGTAAGAAGCTAGGAAAATTCCAGGACAAACAGAATAGGGAAACTAAGACAGATAGTTAAACAGCAGTTTGCAGCCACCCGGTAAATCCTATCTTCCCTAAACCAAGGACACTTAAGAGTAAATGGTTTTTGGTTGAACTTCTCCTCCCCAACCAGAGGGTAAATAGCTTAAATCACCTTACTCAGGGAGACAGATAATAGAAATCCAATTAGTATCATTTGTCAACCACACCCAAGGACAGACAAATTAAGAGAATAAATCTCATTTGGGTATATCAGCATGAAGCTGATGAATATTCTATTGATCTGCCCCTCAGCGCCCCTTAAATGCCCAGCCTTTAAAACCCCTGAAAAGGAAGGTCCCATCTCCCATCAGGGAGCATGACTGCTATTCCTTTCCCCCTCCCTTTCCTCCCTCTAGGGGACCCTGTGAGACTTACAACCAGGGGAGCAATGGGCAGCGGCAGCTCATCTGGGGCTAATCCCCTGCACCTGTCTCCAAGGCCCCCTTTTCTCTGACTTCCCAGTGAGCCAGAGCAGCCCAGCCTAGGCTCTCCTGTGGCTTCTTCTATGCCCTTCCTTGTTTCACTGCCTTAAGTATATTGTGCTGAGGTCAATAACTTCTTGCTTGCTTTTCTACACTTTGTCTCTTGATTGAAACCTTTCCTTCAAGAAGACAAGAACCGAGGTCTCCTCATCTCACCGGTAACCTTTCTAGGTGAATTTGTAGCCCAATGGTTGTTTGTTTTTTAATAAGGAAATCAGGGATGAAAAGTGATCAGTTCCTGGCTTTTTAAACATTGGCTTCCCAGGAAAACATTGCCATTTGAAATTATTAACATTCCCCCCCACCCCCAAATATCAATGCTTAAGGCAAGAACTAGATTTTATACCTAGCAAATAGCAATGTAAATGTCAAAGAACATATTCCAGAGCATTACACTTACAGCTCTTAAAATGGTATCTCAGAATGGTATTAATCACTGTCAGTTTTGTGTACAACATTTCATCAATTAAATAGCAAGAGGACCTGTCCTTTCATGGAAAGCAAATAACACATATGGATTTCCTCTTAGCAATTAGCTGAACATTCTGCATTTCCTTCTTGCTTGCAACAAGGGTTTGGTCTGAAACCATCAGCATGTTTGTGGTCTTCACTGGTAAAGTGAAGCAGCTGTGTAACATCTTCAGGAGAATACAGATTCATTTATAAAGTATTTTGTGAAACATCTTGATGTGTTGTTAGATCTTTTAGAATTGGATGGAGGGTGCATTTCTGTATTGTTAGATCTTTCAGAGTTGGATAGTGGGTGACACCCTATAAAAGTTGTGAAGTGCCTTTTAACTTTGTTGTGTTTTGAGCCGAGGTTTTCAAGACTGCGTCACTATGTGTATGTGGAAGGGAGTTTAAAACTTTTAAGCTTAATGTGAAAAATTTGTTCTCAGCAGGGACTAGTTTCAACTAGGTCGGGGGATTTATAAAACGATGAGGCAATTTTATGCAGCAAAGACTGATGATAGAAATGCAGTTTACATAAATAGCAATGGATTAGCACTTAAACCACTCTCCATGTATGTTTAAACAATCTTCCGTGACCCTCAAAAAATCTCCTTTTATAAACTTCATCATTTATCTGGGATTAAAAGGGCAATGTTTTGACAACACTGTTGATTTACATGTAACTCATCATTTGTTTATCGTTTATCTGAGATGATTAGTGCCTGACCTTCCTATGCTTGGAATGTGTTATACTTGTTTACATTTTTTGGTGGATGATGCCATTTTTAATGTATTTTTTAGGGCTCAGGACAGTTTGGTGACTTTGATGATCCTTCTAGTAATCAGTCCTGTCTAAGCTTGAGGGAAGTTGAAGATTTACAACTTTTCAGCACAGTTCAGTTTTAGTGATGACCCATCAAAGTCCTTAGTATTCTTCTCAGACCTTAGTCTCAGACCTAGTTTGACAAGATGCATTGGTTTCTGAAAATTGGCCCTCAGGGCCATAAAATCCTGTAGAGAGTCAGGCATACAGCACCAGGCATATGTATTCCCAAATGTGAAGATGTAAATGAACAAATAGAAATGTGGATATTCTATATTGGTAAAATACATATACACATACCCATACATATACACATACACATAATCTAAGCAAGATATAATTATCATACTCCAACATTGTCTGTTCATCTAAAATAGCTTTTGAATTCATTGATGTTTCCAGTGATAGAGTATGCCTTTTGCCTACTCGTTATGACCCCCCCCCCCCCATCTTGGGGCATCTTAAACTGAATTTGTAGCTTAAAATAAGAAAAGACATCCAGAGGAAGTGATTGAAAATAATTTCTATTTGCAGAAAAATTTTAGAGGTTGGGTGAATGATTGTACACTTCATACATTGAAAGTTTAACAAGGTGGGGAATTTGTATTTTTGTTCAACATAATTCCTGTGAGGTCTGTTTACTTTGAGAAAAGCATTCTGAGCAGAAGACAAACTGTGCTCCATTTAGTCTGCAGATGGTTTGGGGATTCTCATGTTGGGAGCTCTAGATGTATAAGCCATGCTGGGCAGAGTAGGAGGGATAGCCAGCAAAGAGAATAAATCTCTTTGGTACATCAGCATAAAGCTGGCAGGAAGTGAGCATGGAGAGGTAGTAAGAGGCAACTTCCCTGAGAGGGAAAACTGGAGTGAAAGAGAGATGTCCAACTATAATTTTTAGGAATTTCTGTGAACTTTTGTATAAATTATCGATATTATCCATTAATGGCAATTCCAAATCAATACTGACATAATCTTTCAGGCCCTCTGTGGCCAGGCTGCTGTTTTATTGAAGGTAATGCGTGCTATGCAGAAACTGGTCCAAAGAGGAGTCAGCTATATCAAAGCTACATAAAATATTTTGTATTCAAGTCATTGCCCTAGAACTGAGTTAAAAATGCACCTTCACTATGACCATATATACTTTGAAATTATATGGAAATAAGTACTGTGAAATTTGGACCTCATAGTTATTTCAATTGAAGAAATTACATAATGTAGTATTATACGATTTTACAAAATATGGACATGTGGGATTTCTCCTAATATGCATTTATCTGTCTATAGGATCTATACTAATAAAAGGGTAATATGCTAATTAGACCAGATAGGTAATAGACTGGACGTCCTTCCGGACAAAGCTGCAGCAGCTGCACGGGCCGAGGGCCGGCGTGGGAGAGGCAGCGGCACAGGAGAGGCAGCAGTGTGGGCCGGTCCAGCGCTGCAGCCCCTTCTGCAGAGGCAGCCACAGAGGCAGTGGCACGGGCCTGGTCCTAGCGCCACACCTCTGTAGAGGCTGGACGGGGTGCAACCTGCTGTGCCTCAACCTCCCACAACCCCTCTCCCAGCCGGCCTGGACCCAGATCACCCCCCACCCACCAGTGGGCAGGGGGCAGGGCCAGCATTAAGAAGCGAGAGCCAAGGGCCGGCAGCTGCGGTGGCCAGCAGTGGCAGCAGCAAAGGGGTGATGGGGGCGGTACCTTCCCCGATCGGCCCAGTTGCCTCCCACAGAGGGAGGCCAGACTGTGGCTTAGGCCTGCTCCCCATGGCGCAGGCCTACGCCGTCAGTAGGACATCCCCTGAGGGCTCCTGGACTGTGAGAGGGGGCAGGCTGGGCTGAGGGAACCTCCCCCCTGCCCCAGTGCACAAATTTTTGTGCACTGGGCCTCTAGTAAATCTATAATAGGGAAAGACAGATGCAGAGGTTTGGGGGAAAACCATATACCAGTAATTCTAAAATACGAACAAACACAGGAAGAACTGATTAGCATCAATACTCACAAAGTGCAGGTAGACCTTAGATTCTATATTGTTATTAGATGATGAGTTATCCAAAAGTATCAAGAGAAGAAAAGCTGACTGAAAGGACTCTAGTCTCTGGATGAGTAGGTCATAAGACATCAATAAGAAAACAGTAAAGTAAGAGGGTGTATCCAAAAGCTAGAATTTAAGGTTATGGGGATAAGTGGTGAGTTCCTGGGGAAAACACTGAGGGGAGGAAGGGGAGAGAAGAGAAGAGAACACTTTTCTTCAATTATATGTAAGCCAGATCACTCACTGTGTCATTGATTCTTGGCCAGACTCTTAACTGGCTAAATATTGCTTTTAAAGATAAAGCTCTCAAGTGAGGTAAAGTTACGTTAGTCTGTGAGATGCCTACAATTTCTTTAGAGGGAAGGTGACTGCTGCTTCTGGCCTGCTAGGGAACCGTCTCTGGTAGGGGTGGATCTGGTGCTGTCAGTCTTTGTTCTGTGGGACCATGTTGGCTGGTTTGTGATTATTGTCTAAGGATCAACAGAGAAGTCTTAGAAATTCCCTTGTGAACCAACAGGCTGAAAATTGACTTTTAACACAGACTCAATGAACACCCATTTACTAAGGAAATTGGAGTTGTTCATGGAAAGGGAGAAGAGCTCAGTGACAGACATGCTTGGCTTCCTTCAGTGCTTTGCATTTCCTCACTGGACAAGAACAAACACCTGGGGACTTGGTGGCAGCTGTGGGACTGGAATTAAGCAGGCTTTGAGTCCACAGGTAGAAGCCAACTCACCGGGGAACTTGAGAAATTAGTAGAAGGTGCTATGCCAGGGACTGGTGTAAAGGTCTCTAAACGTGATTAGAAATGCCACTGAAATGAAACAAAGACAAATAGCCCAGGAGCAGGGAAATGCCACTGACTAATTGCAAGTCCACAGGCATTCACACCATCCATAGATTCAAACTCACCAGGAACTGCCAGGTAGAATAGCTGAGATTCACATTTTGAACTGACATTATGAATCAACAAGAGGAAAATATTTAGACCTCAGTGTTCAGATGGAAGCAGCTGGAACTGTGGGCCATCCACCAGGGGGCAGTAAATTGAAGCATGGTCAATCTGGAACTTGAGGCAGATTTACTATCTATAGGCAACCTTTTGAATTTTTTATTACCAAACCAAGGAGCCATCATAATTCTTTCCAGAGGAAAACTAGGCAACTCTAGTATATCTCCAAGAAGACAAACACCTCTTTAAGTTTAGGCCTGCAATGCTGGCTTGATCTGGGCAGTCAGGATATGATTACGCTTCAGTTTCATGCAGTTTGGTCCCTAGCAAATAAGGTCTCTCGAGGTAGGGACAAGCAGAAAGCAAACCCTGAAGAGGTCGGTTATGATCAGATTGGAGAGCTGCTCTCTTGTTCATTTCAGGAGTGGCATGGTGATCATAGCAGAGTTACTTTGGTTCGTGAGCTACCCATTCTTCAGGGTTTTGCAGACCTCAGCATACTCAGGCTGCTCAGAAATTTGGAGGGCAATAGACGATCTCATCTTTGCTCTTGCTGTTTTGACGAGGGCTTCTGGTGGCTCTAAGCCCCATGAGGGAAGCAATGAAGTGAAAATACCTTTTCCCTTATATGACCAGCAACACAGACTGTGTAGGAGGTTGATATCACCTCAGAAAGCTGAAAAGTTGTGCTCCTGGACTTGCTAAGAGGAGCTTTGAAGGGTTATACTGCCTGAAAGGAATCAAGGAAGGAGAAGGAAACTGAGTATGATAGTCCATCATGTGAATAGGAGGAGTCCCAGGGTGGCACCGAGAGATCATGCTAGTCTTTGTGAAACACTCCCAAGATATAACCAGGTGCGGCAACAGTACATGCTAGCTAACATTTATTCTGTTATCTGCCATGTGTCAAGCACTGTTCTAAATGCTTACACATAGCAATTTATTTAATCCACACCATAACCCCAGAGTGACGTACTATCATTGCATTTTGTAGGTGAAAAAACCAAAGCACAGAGAAGTTAACACCCCACAGTAAGGCTCAGCAACTCAGCCTGTGTTGTTACTATGCTGTTCTGCTTCACAAATGAGGCAGACAATTTTATTCATTAGAGTTTCAGGGGGCACAATGCCAGAGTTGATTATTATGAAAAAGGTAATTGTAAATTTGGGGGAGAGGGAAACATGTCAAATAAGATACTTAGAAAGCATTTTTATTGAATGCTATGTATCCCCTCTCCCTGACACCCCCGTACTTTAGTTTTAAGAAATTGTGGGTGAAACCTATATTGTTCTTCAAGATTTCTGTAATTGAATTTCTCTATGAATGTAGTTTTATAATATATATATATATCCATGAGGGTGACCAGCTATATTCAGATTGCAATAGTTGGTATAATTATGAAGAAATTATAATTTATCATTTATTAGGCAGCACTATTTTTTTTGTCTTTCATATAAGGTCTTTTCTTAAAGTTTTTAAAGCTCTTTAAAAGTTGGACATACAAAATAATAAATACTGCAATGTAAGGGGCATCACTCTGACATAGCGGTTTTAAGCAGTGTATGGCATTATCCTGTTTTGGGCCCTAGTTCCTCTTCTTAAGAGTTATGTGACCCAAGCAACATCACAAGGGGTCTCTGAGCCTTAGAATAATTTTCTACAAAAGAGGGGAAATAATATATATTTAATAGGATTTTTGAGAGCAGTCAATGAGATTGTAGCTATAAAATGCTTGGTAGAACACTTGGCATAGAGTAAGAATATTATGTAACATATTCCTATTGTTATTATTAGTACTCCTCTTTTCTGATTGCTATTATTGGCTTTTAGTCTGAGTTGCAGAATACATCAATTTAGACTGGATACCAAGTTATTTGACTATGGAAACCAACTGCTATAGTCATTAGTATCTATCAACATATCAATAACCCTCATATCTGAAATGTTTTTACCTGGCTTCTGATGTTCCTCCCACCACACTGGTCACTTCTCTTATCTTCTCTCCTAGTTGTTTTTTATCACCCCATAGTCTTAATTTTGAGGTGTGCCAAGGCCTCATCCTTGGAACTCTCTTCTTATCTGTACTCATGCTCTTGAAATTTCTTTTTAACATTATATTTATATTGACTACACTCAACTTTATATCTCCAGACCAGAACTCAATTCAGAATCATATATCCAATTGCTTATTAACATCTCCACTTAGATATCTAATATACAGTGATCCATTGTTCACATCCAGCGTCACTCAGACCAAGGCCAAATTATAAAAGAAAAAAAAAAGCCTACAAAATTCTGCACAATCTGCTCACCTTTCCCTCTAATTTTCTTAGTTTTTAAAAGATTTTCCACAAATTTTGAGAGAGAGAGAGAGAGAGAGAGAGAGAGAGAGAAACATCAACGTGAGAGCAGAACATTGATGGGCTGTCTCCTGCACTACTAGGGATTGGGCCTGCAACTGGGACAAGTGCCTGACCAGGCAATTGAACCAACAACTTTTTGGTGCATGGGATGATGCCCAACCAACTGAGCCACACCTTCCGGGGCTCCCCTTTACTTCTATAACTTTTCTCCATTTTACACTCTTTCTGTAGCAATAGTGGCTTCCTTGCTTTTCTTTAGTTTATCAAGCTCACTCCTCTCTCAGAGCATTTCTCTCTTCCTTGAATACTTTGTTTCCAAATATCGCCTCAAAGTCTTTGACCATGGCATTAACAATGGTAACCCCTAATTATCCCCATCTTCCTCCGTGAAGTTAAAATAGACTGAGACATCTGACTGTACTGTTTTCCTGCAGAACAATTATTATCACCTATTAATATGTTCTATGTTTTATTGTTTATTTTGTCTAATATCTGCCCCAAGTTGAATATTTAAGCTCCATCTGGGCATCAATTTTTGTTTTTATGATCACTGCTATATTCCCAGTATTAGAACAGTGTCTAGTTCTGATAAGTGGTAAAAATAGACCGGGAGCAACATGATATTCAATAATCACTGGTTGAATAAATTAACTATTAGTTTATTCCTTATTAATTAGACACAGTTTGGGTGCCTTACTATATCTATTATTGCAACATTGTGGAGCTTCAGGCAACAGGTGTGACTGCATGCTATGAGGGCATTTCAGTTCATTTGCAAGGCTGATTTCAAATATTTGGCATATATATTCATATACATATGTAGATCTTAGCCTCTGCTATCCTAAATGTCCTGGGTGACATTTTCTTCTAACATGTGTAGATAGGGAAATCATCTTGGTTCTTATTCCCTACTCCTCACCAAAACTAATGGAGAATGCCTTGCCAGAGCTGGAAAAAATAGAAGTGTATTTGTTTTTCTCCTCTTTAGTGTTTATAATCATTTGCTTTCATTCTCACTTGTGACAACACTGGTATTGTAAACCACAGAACCCAATACTAAAATGTTCCTACTATTTGGAATTCAGGCAATAGCTGCCTTCACCACCTGCTCTTTTCTTACCAACAATTGGAGGAGCTATTATATACAAGCACAGACGGTCCAATGAGCAAAAGGCCAGGTGTCACTTTGAGTGATAGTCTTTCAGTTTGCAAAAAGTGTAACTCTGTTCATTCAATTAAGTGATTGTGTGGCTGTATGTCACTTTGTCTTCAGAATATCTCTTCTCAACTTCCAATGTTTTGACTGTATTCTGGAGTTGCTACTGCAAGGAAAGGGTGGTGTATTGCAGAGAGCACTGACAGTTTGAAGCATCTGCAAGCTGGGGCATATCCCTGGCTGCAAATGTTTATATCTTTGGCCAATAGTGACATAATTCCTCTTTTTAAAAATAGGTGACAGGTAATTGGGATTTGTGCTTTTGTTCTTCTATAAAAGGAAAAGTATATTCATGTGGTCTGTAAGGACAGGATTCATCTTGTTCTAAGATTTGGATCTAATTCCTCAACAACATTTCTATATTAACTTAGTTGAATGAAAAGAATTCAACTATGGCTGTGCTAACTTGATTATATCTGTCATCTTACTCAGAGTGGAGATCATTGCATGGTTTATTTGGCTGCAGTTGTTCTTATTTGATGTTACCGAGTGTCAAGACGGCCACAAGGATGAGCTTAGAAATGAAGGGGTCTGGTTAATTGGCTACAGGTGATAGTCAACGAACTGGTGTTTTTCCTAGCAGCATTTAGCAGGGCTGTTTTTTCTCAAGTGTACTGTGATGTTAAGTAAAAATATCTACATTACCACTGACCCAGATAAGTTGTAGTATAGTTGCTTTGCTTGGCTCAACAACTCTTAAAAATTGGGAACACTTACCATTCTTCAGCGTCAGATCTTGAAGTAGGTAGAAAAAGCAACTCTCTTCTTGGCATAGGGCTCAGGCAACTTATCTTCAGCTGCACAACAGTGGCATCACATTATGAAGGTATTGATACTCAAGCTGGTGACTGGGACTTCATTCCTTCAGCAAAGACTATCTCTGGACAAGGTTCTGAGTCCTGTTTTAAAAAGATGAATGCATCAGAGACTGTTATGTATATACCAGAACTCATGTTCTGCTCTCCCTGGGGACACAGCTAGACTTATATCCTAGTCTTTCTGTGGTTATGTGAAGCTAGATGATGGGGTTTTGACCAGCGAAATCTGAATGGAAGTGACACGTGTCTCTTCTTTGCCAAAGTGGTTAAGAAGTGAGTGTGTCCTTATCTGCTGGCTGAATGGAGGCACTCTGGGGACCTAGATAAGGGTGGGGTACTTAAGACAGGAAAATCTTGAGTTCTGTATTGGAGTGTAACTTGAGTGTGTGTGGGTGTGTTAAGCAACTGAGATTTTAGGATTTACTGCAAACAGCAATTAGCATTACTAACCATAATTGGCTTTTAGCCACAGGCAGAATGGAATAGGGAAGGGAAAGTTCTGTAGCCATTAGGACCAATTGGGCTGCTCTTGCAGAGATTAAAGTAATATTGGCTGATTCTGGAATTGAGGCTATAAAGAATAAAAATAATTTTGAAGAACTATTATTATTTCAGATGTAAAATGTGAATTAAAAGAGACAACAATAACCTCAATATTTTAAGCTGAGAAATTAGAATAATGGTTACTCAGACAAAAAGGGATAACTGGGAAGAAGGGCTGAAGTGGGGATGATTATGAAGTAGATGCAGTGAATGCTCTTTGTCACATGAGTAATAAAAGGAGTTGGAAATACAGGATGGAAAACTAGGTGAGAGCTCAGGGTGTGTAGCTCTAGATTCCTGTGTCATTAACGTCTACAGAGAAAAATCCCTGAGAGCAGTGATAGATGAGAAGTGTGATAGTGCCCTAACCGGTTTGGCTCAGTGGATAGAGCATGGGTCTGCGGACTGAAAGGTCCCAGGTTCTATTCCGGCCAAGGGCATATACCTTGGTTGTGGGCACATCCCCAGTAGGAGGTGTACAGAAGGCAGCTGATTGATCTTTCTCTCTCTATTCCTCTCTCTTCCTCTCTGTAAAAAAAATCAATAAAAATATATTTTTAAAAAAAGAAGTGTGATAGCACAGATGGAAAGAAAGAAAAATCAGTAAAGAAGGCAGAAAAAATAACCACTAGATGAATGAATATAAAAGAGCAATGTGGTGGCAGAGAAGAGTTTAATTTTTTTTTTATAGATTGACAAATGATTCAGGTAATAAAAACTACAGGGAATGAAAAAGGGCTATGTACTTTGAATTTTGAAGGCTCCTTTCTGGGGATGTCCCTCTGTATGACCACAATAGACCTACATATATGTATACATATTGCTGCCATGTAATTTTAAAGGGTGATCACTGGGATGGCCTCATGTAAGCCCAGGGCAATGGGAGCTCAGAAAGGCATAAGGCACATGTTAGGTTTAATATATACATATATATATTATTCTTTTGAGCATCTTTTATATACAAGCCTTAAATAAAATGGAGAGAATGGGAGATGGTTAGACTACCAGCTATTATACTGAGTCATAGGTACTCTGATGTGGGACAAGTGCCTTGGGGACACAAGGGGTTGATGGAGTTTTTTTCAGGCCTATCGGGAAGAGTCAGAAAGAAGGTGATGTCAAAGCAAAGTGACTTTCAAACAGAGTAGAGAATAAGCAAAGGCAATAGGCACGTGGACAGGAAAGGGTTGAGGAATAGCAAGAGGTCATTGTGCCTGCGTTTCTGGGTGATGAGGCTGGGACTTGTTCTGTGGCAATGTGCTTCCACTGAGGATCGACCACATGGAGGGGGTGGGGGCGGGGGACAGGAATCCATGCTTTGGAAACATGGTCTATCAGCCCTGAGGAGGATGGATTAGAGATGGGAGAAACTGGAAACACAGAGGCCCATTAAAAGATTATAACAATTGTCAGGTAAAAAGTAATGAGAGTCATAGAAGAGTAGGCAGGGGAAGGAAGAGGAAACAGATTTGAAACTGTTTTAGAACTGGAAATGGTAAGTTCTCTCACTGACTAGATGTGCATATGGGTGGAAGGTTTAAGTAAAATTCAACAATGCTACTTAAATTTGAGGAAGACATAACAGGCAGGGAATAGGGAATTGGTGTTATATATCTAGATTACTATTCACCAAATCCAATCTAGGAAAAAAATTGCCTTCATTCTCAAAAAATATCCAGAATACATCTGCTTCTCCTTACTTGCTCCTCTAGTACTCTGCACCAGGCTCCTGGCCCCTCTTGCCTGAGTTTCCCTGCTTCTACTCTTTGCTTTCCATAGCCTATTCTCATGCGGCGGCCCAAATTATCCTGCTAAAATATCAGGACAAACCTCTCCTCACTATCTTTGAATTGCTTTATATCTCTCTCAGAGGAAAGCCACATTCTCACATGATTTACAAGGGATTATCCAACCTGCCATCCCGTGTTCCTCTCCCATCCACACATCCACACTCACACACCCGTTACCTGCCACCCTCAGTTCCAGCATAACTGGCTTCCTTGTATGTCCTATAATACACCAGGTGTACTTCTGCCTCATGCCCTTTGCATTTGCTTTTGTCTTTGCTGGGAATGCCCTCTCTTGGAAATCTGCATGCTCTCACTTTCTTTTTCAGGCCTTCACTCAAATACTCAAATGTCATATTTGCAAAGAAGCCTTCCTGGTGACTCTATATAATGTGAGCATGCCATCCCTTCTTCCTTTTCTCTGCATATTTTTATCCTGAGCATTTTTCATTGTTTAATATACTTGCTTTTAAATGTAATTACTTTGTTCATTGTGTGTTTTCCTCACTAGAAAGTAAACTTCGTGAGGGTGAAATTAAAAAAAAAAAATTAATGCGTCAAAAATGCTTGACACGTAGCTATTGCTCAATATATGGTGAATGAATAAAAGTTCCAGGGAACTACAACTTATAACAAAAAAGGCTAAAATGGAGGAAATTATTTTCAGAAGAATCAACACATTGAGAAATACTCTAAGATTTCCATCAGTCAACAGTGTTATTCATTAATATTTCATCAAAATGCCTTTGAGCATTGAAAATACATTACCTAAGTAATAAATTAATAATAAAAGACATTATATAGTTATTGGGGGTTTTTAAATGCTGAGACTGGGATTACAAGGAGAATTAAGAGGACATGTAGCATAAAATGTATGGACTAGAAGCATGGCTGGGTTGAGGAGTGGAATAGGGACCATGCGTGCCACCTACATTGGTAGGCTGGATGCAGAAGGTGGTGAGAGATTTCAAATCATTAAAGGATTCAAAGACTTCCTTCTATTTATGCTTCTTTGAGACAGTAAAAAGGAATTAATTATTGTCTGTTCCCTAGTCTAAACCATTACATTGAAAATCATATGACAACATATGTCATCACTCTCCTAATAGTTCCAAACAATTCACCAATGATGTAACTATGAACTGCAAGCTTTAGTAAAATGTGTCTTACACAATGGATGAAGTATAGGTCAAAAACCTTATAATTGTGTAACATATGAACTAAAGAATCATAGCTGTTAAAAAGGTGAAGATAGCCTGGCCAGTGTGGCTCAGTGGTTGAGTGTTGACCCATGCACCAAGAAGTCATTGGTTCAATTTCTGGTCAGGGCACATGCCCAGGTTTTGGGCTAGATCCCCAGTAGGCAGCCAATCGATGTTTCTCTTTCATCAATATTTGTTTCTATCTCTCCCTCTCCCTCTCTCACAAAAAAAAAATCAAAAAAAAATCAATCAAATGTGAAGATAAAGTTAGTCTTATGAATGGTATGGCATCCATTTGCCAACATTGAATCTTCTCTTTGTGCTAGACATTGTTCTGGATGGTAGAGATGTAAGGTTAACAAAAAATAACGCTCATTGCTGATAAAATTCTCATTGTAATCAGGGACACAGGCAGGAAAATCAATCATTATTTTACCATATGAAATATTATGATAGTTACACAAAAGATATTGTGGGAGGCAATGAGAAGGAAATGTCAATTCTAACAGCCTATTGTATGTGGGATCCAGGATGTGGCTGTGAGAAGAAAAACGGTATATATGTATGTGTGCAGATGTATATATACATATATATGTATAGCCTTATAGTAACATAGAATATAAAAATGAATATGTGGAAATATAACTTTGTACTATATTAATCAAGCTGACAACTGAATTTATGAATGATGCAGCATCCTTATAGATGGCTGTGGGTTCAGCAGTTAAATGTGAATCTGGAGTTCTGGACAGAGCCTAGGACTAGAAAGCAGCACTTTGATATTATTGATTTATAGGCGATAAAGCTATGGAGGTGAATAAGATTTCTCTGAGAGTACAGAGCAAGAAGAGGGTCCAATACTTAGGTATGTATGCATATATGAAGGACGAGAAGCCTGCGACACAAATGATGGGAAAATATCAAGGGAGTTGGAGTAAAATCTGGAGACCCATTTTAAATATCAAGAAGGGAAAATCGAAAGAGATCTAAATCCTGTCAAATTTTTGTAGCCTCAAATGGAATGCCTGAAATGAAATATTACAATAAAAGAGAACATTATAGATAGCTTCTTTAAGTAATAGTTAGATTCAAAGTTTTAAAATTGTTTTATTCCTCTTTAGAATATTAGGCTCCTTCATACCTACAAAAAGTATTTCAGCAGCTATAGAAAAAAAAATTGCCAAATATAAAGTTTCCAATGTGGTCTTTCCATTGTGTCAGCAAACATATTACCTGGTTTTTATTATTCTAATGAAAGTTATGGCTTTTTCAAATTTTTAGGTTTGAATAAAGCCTACATGATTTCTGGATTTTCAAAATCTACCATGTAAGACCATAAGGAGTGTAACTTGGATCCAATTTTATGCTATCTATATGTTTTTCCCAGGTCACTTGTTTCTTGCCCTTTTCTCTCCTAATATTTCCTATAGAGTTTCTCTGTGGTTTTCAAAATCCCACTGGCATAGTTTTGTAGTACTTGATATTCATCTTGTTGTGGGTTCAGATATTTCTGGAAGATCAAAACATGGAGCCTGATAAAACACAGATAATGGCATTTTTGCCTACGTGGCACATCCATTTCTTAACAAGTTTAGGGGCCACACTCTCCAGTAAATGGAAGAGTTGGCATCAAAAAAGTTTGGGTCACTGGCGGGCAGCAAAATGATTACTGGCTGGAAGCAATGTGGATGGGTTGGTCTATGTCTAATCCTTTAGTGGCTTCCTGTGTGACACACTGTAATGAAAACATCGCCGCAAATTATAAGAATTGTCAAAATAGGCTACCAGAAGATTTTTTTTTTTTTGTCTCGAGTTTGCTAAGCAAAATGTGTAGAGCATTGTAGTATACATATAGGCCATTCTTGCTCAGTGGATGTACATAGGAGCTGAGCAATTAACATATGATAAGAAAGTTAAATCCTCTTTGAAGTCAGTGGATTGAGGTCTAGAGGATAGTGCTTTATAAATTGAAACATAGTATAGGTTGAAAGTCAAGTTTTACTCCTGGGCTAAAATCATATTTGTTTTTGAATGTCAGGTATTTAGTTTGAGTATGAAGGGTAGTTGTACCATTTCTACACTTGCCAATATTTAAAAGATTTTGGGTGTATGATGTAATAGTTAAATACACACAGACACACTCTCTTTTTTAAAACTGTTCATTCATTTAGGTCCTTCCAGGAAATTTATATACTACTCATTTGCTTGGGCCATGTAATGTAGATGAAAGTTCTTTGGGTAATTAAAAGATATTAGCCAACTCAGATTGAAACCATACCATCTACACTAATAAAAGAGAAACATGGTAATTGGCGTACAACTGCTACCCTTTTCATTGGCTAATCAGCGAGATATGCAAATTAACTGTCAGCCAAGATGGCGGCCAGCAGCCAGGCAGCTTGAAACTAACATGAGGCTTGGTTGCCTCAGTGACGGAGGAAACCAACGTTTCCCGCCTGCCGCTGCAGGCCTCTGAGCAGGCAGTTTAAGAAACTCTGTAACAAATACCACCGGACTTCAGCCAGCAGATTCACAACATTGTAAGCAAAGGCCAGAAACCTACTTTCAGCCTCGGAGGCCTAAGAGCTGGAGCCAAGCCTCAAAGCTAAAGCTGGCCCAGAATAAAAAAAAAGAAAAGAAAAAAAGGAGCAGCTGGGAGCTTCAGTCACCCCCAGCCTGAAAACAGCCCTCAGCCCCTCACCCAGACTGGCCAGGCACTCCAGTGGGAACCCCCACCCTGAAGGGTGTGTGACCAGCTGCAAACAGCCATCATCCCCTCACCCAGGCTGGCCAGGCACCGAAGCAGGACCCCCACCCAGATACAGGACACCCTTCAGGGCAAACCAGCTGGCCCCACCCATGCACCAGGCCTCTACCCTATATAGTAAAAGGGTAATATTCCTCCCAGCACCGGGATCAGCGGAGCCATGAGGCCTCCCGGCACCGGGATCAGCGTGACAGGGGGCAGCACCCAAACCCCCTGATCGCCCTGCGGCTCTGTGTGTGACAGGGGGCGGGGCCACAACCTCCCTATCCACCCTGCTCTGTTTGTGACAGGGGAAGGCGCCCCAACCCCCTGATCAGCCCTGCTCTGTGCCTGATAGGGGGGAGCTCCCCAACCCTCCCCCCCCACGGGCCCTGCTCTGTGTGTGACGGGCTAGAGCCATAACCTCCCCATCGGCCCTGCCCTGAGTGTGAGAGTGGTGGTGACCCAACCCCCTGATCGGCCCTGCTCTGTGGGTGATAGAGGGTGGTGCCCCAACCCCCTGATGGGCCCTGCTCTGTGTGTGACAGGGGCAGCACCCCAACCCCCTGATGGGCCCTGCTCTGTGAGTGACAGGGGGCAGTGCCCCAAACCCCTGATTGGCCCTGCTCTGTGCATGACCAAGGGTGGCGCCGCAACCTCCCCATAGACCCTGCCTTGAGTGTGACAGGGGACGGTGCCCCAACCCCCCAATTGGCCCTACCCTGATCGTGACTGAGGGTGGCATCACAAACTTCCAATCTCCCTGCTCTGTGCATGACAGGGGGCGGCGCCCCAACTCCCAAATCGGCCCTGCTCTGAGCCTGACCATGGGCTGCACCGAGGGATTGGGCCTGCCCTCTGCCACCCGGAAGCAGGCCTAAGCCAGCAGGTCGTTATCTCCCGAGGGGTCCCAGACTGCGAGAGGGCACAGGCCGGGCTGAGGGACCCCCCCCTCCCCCCCCGAGTGCACAAATTTTTGTGCACCGGGCCTCTAGTTAGTTTAATAATAGACATAGTGCTAAGTACATGTCAATGACTTTCTCACTTACTCCTCCCATGAACTCTATAGACAGTTACTGTTATCCTCCCATTTTACAGATGGCATCAGAGACAGGCACACAGAGGGAGCAAGGGCAAGATCACAACTCAAACCCAGGAAGTCTGACTCCAGAGCCTGTGCCCTTAGCCACTCGCCTAGTCTTTGCTCACCTCTGTGTCCTTTCTCATGTGCTGCCTGCCACATACTTGAGCTCATTTGAGCTGTCAGTGCTGTGAGGCAGGCAATAAAGACAATTATTCCAACTTTGAAGATGAGGTACACAGACAATTAAATGACTCCTGCAGGGTCTCATAAAAAAAAACAAAAAACTGTAACAGACTGGACTAAATTCCAGGTTTCTGAATTCTACTTTAGGCCTGTTATCTGTTAATCAACTCGTTTCTTTTAGAGAGACTACAACTTTTCCCAGAAAAAAAACAACAATGAAATGTTCTAACGCTGTATATATGTGCTTAAAAATATCATTAACAGTTCTCTTAAAGATAAAATATAAAAGCAAATTAACTTTTCTTTGATGTATTAACTCAATAGGTAGTCGCTAGCAGTCTTGAAGGGCCAGAAATAATACTTTGGAAGCATTTGGTTCATAAATAGTAGCTGAGGTCATCAGAGAAGAATGGGCTCCCCCAGTGAGAAGTATTGTGAAATTATCAAGCCCTGGTCAACAAGGAAATGAAACTCAAAAAACAATTTTGATGCATATGACTAAGAATTTAAATAGTCAAGATAATTACTGGATTTAAATTGCTCCCATGCCCTCCCCCAAACCTAAAAACCAGGCCAGTTAGATACATATTTAATGTGTGCTTAATATGCCAAAAGCACAAGGCAGAGGAGGCAGAGTTGCCTGACACTGAGACCACCTTTACAAGGAAGGCCTTTTCTTTTTTTAAAAAAAAAATATATATTTTATTGGGTTTTTTTTACAGAGAGGAAGGGAGAGGGATAAAGAGTTAGAAACATCGATGAGAGAGAAACATCGATCAGCTGCCTCCTGCACACCCCGTACTGGGGATGTGCCCACAACCAAGGTACATGCCCTTGACCGGAATTGAACCCGGGACCCTTGAGTCCACAGGCAGATGCTCTATCCACTGAGCCAAACCAGTTAGGGCATACAAGGAAGGTCTTTTTAATAAAGAATAAGCAAATGTGGCAATAGCGTTAGTATGAGGTAGAATGTGAAAAGTGCTATAAGAAAAGTAAACAATACAATGGTGTTCAAGGAATGGTGAGAGCACAAGTGGTAGGGGAAAACCCAGACAGATTTGTAGGAAAACATTTTTTGGGAAGGGTAGGGTTTCTGCAAAGTAGAGAAGTGTGGAGTGAGGGTAGTGGGGTAATTTCAATAAAGTGGCTTTCCATCTACAAATTGAGAAAGAGAATGAAAGGAAGTTTATATTTTACCCTAATTTTAAAAAAATTACACATATTTTCACCTGTTCTCTGCAAAGAAGAAAAACATAAAATATACTATAATTAAATCTAAAACTTTTATTGATAAGGCTTTCTTTCAATGAAGTTAAAGAATTGTGTGATCAGGACAACCTGAATAATTATGTTCTTTGCAATAAGTGGGAACTAAAAAAAAAATTGAGGTTGTAAGTAATTGGCCTTGCAAGAAAAAGTCACTGGAAAGTCAAAAATAGAGTTAGTACTGTCTTTGGAGTTTCTTCTACTTCCTCACGTCTTAGTACAAAATGACAAAGACTATAAAAGCTTAATTCTGGAAGTGAAAAATAGTAATGAAATGAGTAGCAAAAATGTTTTATAATATAGCTGTAATCTACAATATTTTATAACAATTTCTTCTTAAATATGGTTAGGTTTTTAAAGGTCCTCTGCTTTTCAAAAACATCCCCAAGGTATTTTCTACCTGATAAGAATCTCTCAGCTCATCATGCTAGAATGTCTGAGACTCATTAGAACATATCAAATACATTCCACTTATCAAATGAATGAAACTACCAAAGGTTGCTATGCTGAACACAACCTACATAACAAACATGTGTGGCAACTCTTAGTGAACCTATTCGATTTCGGTGGTAACAGACGATGGGTGAACTCAGTCCTTGATAACAGTCCGAGATTCTCCTTTGTCTCAGGGTGCAAAGTATCATTTCCCAGGAACTCTTACCCCCAAAGGGTCTGAATTATTAGGACTTAATTATGTTTTAGCTAACATAAGCACCATGATGGTTCAGAATAAAAGGAAGTTATGGGATGGGGAATCTGTGGTGGGTAAATTTGAATGAGAATGGGCAAATAATTTTTACACAATATTGTCAGACTGATTTAGGTGAAGTTTGAGTCTGTTTTAGTGGACTCAAACTTCAAGTCTTGAGAAGAAAAAATAAAATTTCTTCTAAGTGAAACTAATGTTCTAATCACCGATTTAGGGTCCTCCTGATCTGGTTTTCTGTTGATTTGAAAAAAAACAGGAATTGAGTCTAAACTGGGAAAGAACTGATTAAGCCATGATAATAGAAAACTGGAAAGTCCCATGTTTAAATGACTCAAATGCATTATTTTAAGAGTTTAAGAAAATGATTTAAAGAGGATTTAGGGGTAATACTCTTACGCTATTTCCACATTCAGTCCGTGCTGCCTTTATTTAGAGATAGACTTTATTTTGCAAAGCAATTTTATGTTTGCAGAGAGACAGGCAGAAAGTACAGAGTCCCCGTATTTCCCCAGCCCCACACACGCACAACCTCCTTCGCCGTGGGCATTCTGCAGCCGAGCTGCACGTTTGTGATAATCAATGAACCTACATTGACCTTATTATCACCCAAAGTCCACAGTTTACATTGGGGTTCACCTTGGTGTTGTACATTCTATGGGACAAATGTGTAATGATATGTATCCATCGCTGTAGTATCATTCAGAATACTTTTACTGTCCTAAAAATCCTCTGTGTTCCTCCCATTCACACCCCCCCCACCCCCAGCTAACTCCTGGCAATCACTGATCTTTTTATTGTGTCCATAGTATTGCCTTTTCCAGGATGTCTGATAGTTGGCATTATACAGTATGTAGCCTTCTCAGGTTGGCTTCTTTCACTTGGTAATACATATTTAAGTTTTTCCCCTCATCTTTTCATGGCTTCATAGCTCATTTCTTTTCAGCACATGCAAACATTCCATTGTCTGGATATAACATAATTTCTGCATCCATTCACCTACTGGACACCTTGATTGCTTCCAACCACTTTCCTTCTCTTTTTTCTGCCTTATTTCCTTTTAACTAAAGATTCCTTTGCAAATGTAGAGATTCTGAGATTTAAGTGTTCCTGGGGTATCTTTTTTCAAAATACAGATTCCTAGGCCCCACCTCCCAGCAGTTATGATTTTGCAAGTGTGATGGGGTCAAAGAAATCTGCCTTGTGAGCAATCTCCTGCCAGGTGTCCTAATGCAGATGGCTCCAGAATGTACATTGAGAAGTTTTCACTTAGAAGTAGTATAATGCCAATAAATCAAGTGCTAGGGCACTATAACAAGTCAGTAAAAATAACCAGTAAATGATGTGTTTAATACTGTTTAAAATTCAAGATGTCACCAATTAAAAATGCAAATAATCCAATCAAATAGCAGTAATGCTTTTGAGAGGTAACTATGTCTAAGATTTTCATCAGGAAAAATGGACATACAAAGATGCAGATGCCCTTGTCTGAAACTAATGGGTATAGAAGATTTAACGAGACTTTTGAGAAAGCACTGCGAGGGGTGTGAGTATTTATTGACATGACTTGCCCATGAGTTCCCTTATTTGAATGGCTTATTTCCTCAGATTTGCTTTCAGAGTGAACACATCATTCATGGGGCCTAAAATGGAAATTAAAATTTTAGATCGTCTGTTTACAAATGCTGGTTCTTTCTGGGAAAGCGTTTTTATTAAAGTAAAAATTGATAGAATTTGAAGGCGGAACTCATTTCACTGGTCCACAGGCTCATTTTTTTGAATGCTGTTTTCATTTTTTTTCTCTTTTCTTATTAAAATTTCACACTGCCCAGGCCCAAGATATCTCGAATGAGCCTCTTTCCTTGTGATATATACAGATTTAGCTAACGTAGATTCCCAACCAAACATAGGATCTGATTCCTCACTGAGATAGTACCCATGGGAAGCTTTTCCATTTAACAATATATCGCCCTTTCTTTCAAAATGTATTTGAGAGATTTTAAGAAAAATGTGGTAGAACTGAATGTTTTATGTGTCGAATTGAACAGGTTGCATATTCTCTACTTTAAAATCTTAAGATCTTTAGTATTGTTCAAGGATTATTAAAAAAATCCCTCCACCTAATAAGTAAACCTATTTTGATCACAGCTAGCTTAATTTTATTATCAGCATTTCAAGTACAATATCAATAAAACTTTTTAATGGTTTTTTACCAGATATTCAAAGGTATACTTCTAGATAGTTTTCTATGCATGTATAAGAATACAAATATACAGATACAAAATTTTTCATAAACTGGTATAATAAAAGAGAACAACATTAAAATTATTGTTTAGCAATATGCATTTAAGTTTCTGTATATATGAAGTATTTTTACATGTCAATCATCTCATTCTTTTTTTTAATCATCTCATTCTTATTAGCAGATAATCTCCTATTAGTAGATATTAACATACCTTAACTTTTTTTGCTATTTACAACAACAGTTTAGTGGGTGTAGTTATACATACAATCTGATACTCTTTTGCTAATATTTATAAATAATAAATCCTAAAAAATTCAAGCATTAGAATTGCTAGGTCAAAAACAGATATATTTTTCCCTAGCCAGTTTGGCTCAGTGAATAGAGTGTCCACCCAAGACTAAAGGATATCAAGTTCAATTCCGGTCAAGGGCATGTACCTCGGTTGTAGGCTTGAAAAAAAACAAAAAACAGATACATTTAAAGTTTTAATAGGACTTCTCAAATGACTTTACATTAATTTTTGAATATTGTATAACAAATTACCACACATTTCATGCTGTAAACAATACATGTTTATTTTTTCTCAGCTTTCATAGGCCAAGAGTACAGACCTGGTTTAGGTAGATCCTGTGCTCAGGGTCTTACAAGGCTGCAGTCAAGGTGCCAGGTGGGGCTGAGGTCTCATCTGAGGCTCGGGGCCTCTCCCTAGCTCACTTAGTTGTTGGCAGAATTCATTTCCTTGCATCTGTAGAGCTCATATTGGCTGGCTTTTGCAAGACTGTAAGGAGAGACTCTAGTTCTTCTGACTCTGACCTCTAGATCTTCTCTTAAAGGACTCATCTGATTAGATCAGGCCCACCCAAGATAATTTTTTGAAAATTAACTTAAAATTGACTGATTATGCCTTCAACTCCTTTCACCTTTGCCTTTTATGCAGTACTAGAGGCCCAGTGCACGAATTCATGCAAGGGTGGGGCCAGCCAGGGGGAGGGGACCTGGGAGGTTGGCCAGCTGGCCCAACCCCTGATCAGGGTTGGGGACCAATTTGGGGCCAGGCTGGCTGGGGGGAGGGGCCGCGGGAGGTTGGCCAGCTGCAGTGCGCATCATAGCGACCAGTTGTTCCACTTGTTCTTGTTGCTTGGCTTTTATATATTTAGATAATAATAAGAATAACATCCCATAATTTTTGCCATATTCTATTGATTAGAAACAAGTTATAGGTCTCACCCACCCTAAGTGTGAAGGGATATATAAGGGCATGGGTCATTAAAGGTCATATTAGTATTCTTGTACCATGGTATTCTAAAGAGTGTTATAATAACCTACCCTGTCACCAAACATTTTGAGGAGGCCTTTATCAGTCAGGGTTTTGTCAGGAAAACAGAGGCCACTCTATGTATTCCAGATACTAGAGGTTTAAGCACTTAACATTAGCAGCTTCTACACCACTGGAAGAGCTAAGGAAGCAGATCCAGATAGCCGCCTGCAATGATTTCTGGCTGTACCAATAATTTGGATGGTTCTTCAGAACTTGCCAGTAAATTTCTAAAATCTACAAGAAATTCTGGGAAGCTCTGACCAATTACCTCAGTCAGCAGAAGGAAAATGGGTGGGTCTCTAGAACTTGTCCAGATCTCACATCTGCACACTCATCTGGCTGCAATAACCTCTGAAGAATGATGGTTCTTCCCTCCCTTTGTCTACCCTAACCTGGCACAAGTGTGTCTCATTAGCATGACCTGGAATGCAATGAAGGGGATTTGGAAAAGGCAACTCCTGGCTTCTGTTCTGTGATGAAAGGACTTTAAAAGGGGAACTAGTGATCTTAGCTAACGCCAGACAGTCCAGTGCCCATTCCCTACATCCATTTCAACCCTAAAAGTGAGCACTTTGTAAAAATTTTGCCATTCTGAGAGGTGTAAAAAAATAACGATGTATAGTTTTTTTACTTGTGTTTCCTTGATCTTCACTAGGGTAGATTATCTTTGTTCTAATATTTTAACCCAATCAGAGCAGTGTATACTTCATCTTTTGGAAGAGACTAATACACACTTGGGCGGTCCAAACCTATTTCTACCTACAATATTCATGCAGCCACTAGTCCCCCAATTCAATGACTTAAAAGGAAAAGAAACAGAGCCAATACTGGAAATCCATCTTCATCTTTCCTTTTCAGGGTTTTGTTAAAACTACTCTATCATCGAGAAAAATGTTTAAGTACTAAAACAAGCCCAAAGATCAAATGGCACAGATAAATCTAATACGTTAAAGAGGGAATAATTAAAGGGAACGCAACATTTGCTATTAGTGCTCTAGTATTAAACTTTGAAGATATCAATGTGGAGAGTTATATTTTACATTCAAAAGTTAATTTGAATTTCTTCCTTTTGACTTCATATCCAGTAATAAACTGTCTATTTTAGACACAAAGTTTGGGTAACACACATAAAATGCTTTATAGCCATGTCATCAATGATTCAAAGACTAAAAAATGGAGTATAATGGCAATTTTTAAAAATATATTTTTTATTGATTTCAGACAGGAAGGGAGGGGGAAAGAGGGATGGAAACATCAATGATGAGAGAGAATTATTGATCTGTTGCCTCCTGCACCCTCCATCCCCACCAGGGATCAAACTACAACCCAGGCATGTGCCTTGACCAGGCATCAAACGATGACCTTCTGGTTCATAGGTTGATGCTCAACCACTGAACCACACAGGCCAGGCAATCATTGCTACTTTTTAAAAATCACTATGCTTAATCAGTGCATGCTGCTCAATGAAACTTGGAAAGCATCCATTAATATTTCTTTTATGTGACATTTTTGTTTCATATATATATAGTTTAGGCTCATTTTAGCTACTAAATTCATATGTTGTATACTATAAAGCTTTGCATTTATTTTAGGAATGTCTATTATGATTCAATTTTTTTAAAATATATTTTATTGATTTTTTACAGAGAGGAAGGGAGAGAGATAGAGAGTTAGAAACATCGATGAGAGAGAAACATCAATCAGCCGCCTCCTGCACATCTCCTACTGGGGATGTGCCCACAACCCAGGTACATGCCCTTGGCCGGAATCGAACCTGGGACCTTTCAGTCTGCAGGCCGACGCTCTATCCACTGAGCCAAACCGGTTTCGGCTATGATTCAATTTTTAATTTGATCATCAGAAAACTAGATGATCAGCAAATAAATTGTATTTCTTGGCAAGCCCAGATATGATTTTTAATTTTGTTTATTATTGAATACATTACATGTACTCTGCAAAAATACTATTGCAATTACTGTCCACTGAGCAACAATTCCACCCATTATATAAATAAAATATAATGTTTTTACAATATTCCTGAGCAATTGATTGTATAAAGTGGGGAATTTCTAAGTGTAGTAAGAAATAAAACCCTAAAGGTCAATGGCTATAAACACTACCAATTAATTCTTCCTTATTGAACTATTGGATGTAGTTATTGCTGATCTACAGGCAGCTTTCCCCAGGTGATCACTCAGGGATCAAGGTTTCTATTATCTTGTGGATATACAATCTCCTAAAACATGAGGAACGTCCTCTGTAGTTATCTTGCAGTGGGAAATCCCCAGTAAAATCTTTCAATTGATTAAATTGCCTCTGGGAGAAAATCAGACTAAGTGTATGGTACCCAGAAAATCCACTCAGTTGGACAAAATGGCTCATGCAGAAAAGCAGGTTAGAGATTTAGCTTTCTACAAGAAAGGCTGCAGTCTCAAAGAGTGCCCTTAAATGAAAAGAAAAATATAGAATGATTGTGTGTATGGTGTGTGTGTGTGTGTGTGTGTGTGCGCGCGCGTGCGCGCATGCATGTGTGTGTGTTGCAGGGGATGATGGAGGTGGTGCTGAGAAGGAAAAAACAGAAACAAAAACAACAACAAACCAAAGTACATATGAGACCACAGGTCATTTTATCAAAGATCCCCATCAGTATTTTTTTAGATAAAACTGGATTGCTGAGAGTTGGGCAACCTAGGCTAAAGGCCTATGATAACTCAGGATTTAAAACAAGTCTTGGTAGGGGAGAGATCAACCAAAGGACCTGTATGCATGCATATAAGCCTAAACAATGGACACAGAAAACAGGGGGTGAGGGCATGAGTGGGGGGGAGGGGGTTGCGGGGTAATTGAGGGATAAGGACACATATGTAATACTTTAATCATTAAAGAAAAAAAAAAGAATATAGAAAAGAAAACCACACTAAAATAATCCTCTCTAATAAAAGACAAAAAGGGTAATTGACTATACCTTCGCTACGCTTCCCATTGGCTAATCAGGGTGATATGCAAATTAACCACCAACCAAGATGGCGGCTGGCAGCCACGCAGCTAAAGTGAGCAGGAGGCTTGCTTGCTCCAGTGATGGAGGAAGCCAAGGTTCCCCGCCTGCCGCGGCCCGCCTCTAAGCTCCGAAAGCAACAAAGTTTTAATTATAGAAGCTAAACAAACCCCAGATACCTGCTTTCAGCAGGCCATGGTCTCAGAGCTGGAGCTGGCTCTTAGCTCCAGTGACAGCAATGAAGTTTCAATTATAGAAGGTAAATACATCTCAGAATAAAAGAAAAAACAAAAAAAAGGAGAGGCTGGGAGCTTCAGTCACCAACCAGCCTGAAAATGGCTCCCAGCCCCTCATCCAGGCTGGCCAGGCACCCCAATGGGGACCCCCACCCTGAAGGGGGTGTGACTAGCTGCAAATAGCCATCAGCCCCTCATCCAGGTTGGCCAGGCACCCAAGCGGGACCCCCACCCTGATACGGGACACCCTTCAGGGCAAACCAGCTGGCCCCCACCCATGCACCAGGCCTCTATACTGTATAGTAAAAGGATAATATGAAAACTGACCCTAACAGCAGAAAGACTGGGAATGACTGGTCACTATGACACACACTGACCACCAGGAGGCAGATGCTCAATGCAGGAGCTGCCCTCTGGTGGTCAGTGAGCTCCCACATGGGGGAGTTCTGCTCAGCCACAAGCCAGGCTGATGGCTGCCAGCACAGCGGTGGTGGCGGGAGCCTCTCCTGCCTCCTCAGCAGCGCTAAGGATGTCTGACTGCAACTTAGGTCTGCTCCCCGCTGGCAAGTGGATATCCCCCGAGGGCTGCCGGGCTGCCAGAGGGATGTCTGATTGCCCAATCCCTTGGGGAGCAGGCCTAAGCCAGCAGGTGGTCATCCCCCGAGGGGTCCCAGACTGTGAGAGGGCACAGGCCTGGCTGAGGGACCCCCCTCTGAGTGCACAAATTTTTGTGCACCAGGCCTCTAGCAAATAAATAAAACAAGTCTTGGGACTCCATTCTTGTGCTGGTGACTGAGAATCTGTGCAGCTCCATGAAGCTTATTCTAATGATGACTTCAGTTGAAGCCAAAAAGGATACTGGAAAGGAAAAAAAAAAATCTTGCAGTGGTTCTCAACCTGTGGGTCGCGATCCCTTTGGTGGTCGAACGACCCTTTCACAGGGGTCTCCTAAGACCATCCTGCACATCAGATATTTACATTATGATTCATAACAGTAACAACATGACAGTTATGAAGTAGCAACGAAAATAATTTTATGGTTGGGTCACAACATGAGGAACTATATTTAAAGGGCCAGAAGGTTGAGAACCACTGTTAGAGGATTAGGACCTAATTAGAAATTATCCTCATACTCTTGACTCAAAGACCTCATAATATTTGCATAGGAGGATTTCAGAATTGCTACAGACCAGCGGGTTCTGTGTGTCTCTCAACCATCCTATTTCCAGTAGGAATTGAGCACCGAGTGGCAGTAGGACAGATGGATTCACATTTGAAAATGATTTAGAGATGACTAGGAATCGCTCACAGATAATGGACTTTGATGAGGATGCCAAGAGGCTGGGCCTTCCGGCTTTCCCTGTGAGGAGGGCTGGAATGGGATCCATGTGTAGAAAGAAGGGAGCAAAGAAAGGAATGTTTGGTGCTCAGAAAGGCAGACTGTGGCAAATGTTTTGATGCTTACCCAATGTTCCATCTGTTCCCCCACATTTCCCAGCCTGAGTCCCCAATTGGGTAATAGAGTTCCTTGCAGAGTGCCAAGCCCACAGGTGCGGGGGAGGGGGGGCATGGAGGATAAGACATTGAACTGGGAGAAAAGACAAAAAGTAGAATAGTTGGACATATTTAGTATACATTTTGTTTATTTTAAAATTTATATGGGAATTATAGAGTCTGTCATCATTTTGATAGAAATAATAGTAGCTGACATTGATCAAACATTTACCTATCCCTGTCACTGTATCATAATCACAATTGCCCCATGAGTTGGTCCTACTATTATTCCTGTTTTACAAATGAGGAAGCTGACAAAGGGCGAAGTTAAGCAGCTTTTATGGGGTATAAGTCTAATAAGTGGTAAAGATGATACAAGCGACCTCAAGCAGATTTATAAACAGAGCAGAAGGCAAAGTCAGGAAAGGTTCAAGAACCAAGGTTAGAGTGCCAGAAGGCTCTGTTGTTATAATAATTGGTGTTTGCCAGAAAGGGTAAAGCAAAGGGTGGGAAGCACTGGAGACTGATTATTTCTAACCTACTCTGTGGATTTGTCTAACTAGCTATTTGAGGGGAGAACTTTATGATAAAATTTTACTTACAGCTATCTCCCCCGCCCCCGTTCTCTCCTTTTGTATTTAAATCACAAACCTATGTGAAATATGTGTCGCTGAAATGCGCAATAGGTATTTTATAGATAAAATTGCAAATTCCAAAAACTAGTTTAACATTATATAGATTAAAAGAGGACTTCAAATTGTACTTAAAATCATTGTGTGTGTAAGACATGTCATTATTTGAAACAGACTCTTTAAAGTTTGCCTAAATATAGTTTATTTAAAGGAAAAAATTAACAGGATGTAGTATTTTATATTGAACTCTCGGTGCTTGGTGACTTTTTTTGCTTTAAGTTAAGGTTAATATATTTTTCTTCAAATTGACATGTTCTTAGTGCTACCAAATACAGAATGGCATAAAAAAATGAGATGTTATTGTTGCTACTTTTTTTTCATAAAAACCACAAAATTTGAATGTGTTATGGATGATATTTTCCTTTTCACGAGGCACTACCAATTGGGTGTCAGACCCTTATTTTATTTTTATTGAAATAGTAGTTACCCATTAGCTTATTGCTCTGGATTCATTTCTTCATTTTTAAATTTCAAATTCTAATATTCACATCACTAGAATTTTAAAAAGTAAGAAGAGAAAAGTAAATAAACTATAATAACATGGTGGTCATGTTCTACTTCTACTGATCCTTCCCATTCAAAAACATGAATAGTTTATGTTGCTGCTATAATATTATTTTCTCAATGAAAGAGGACATATACATTGAAAATAAAACCTGACCTAGAAGTTATGGCTTAAGATAAATATTTTAGCTTGAAATAGTGTTCCCTTAAAACACCTGGAACTTCTTAAGAATATACGCCCCATAGTACCAGACACAGATTCTTTTGTGATGGATAAAAATGTTTCTATCCTTTCAGCTATCATACTAAATTGCTCACTATAAGATTCAAGTTCAGAATTCACAGTGCCAACTTAAAATAACACCTATTTTAGTTCAAACAAATACCTCTGTGTCAGAAATGACTTAATTGACATGACCTAATAGGTATACCATGCCCAATGGAGCAATCTCATTTTGGCATGGTTTTTTTATACAGTTCTCTTCACTGTTGCACAAGGGTTGACTTGTGTAATATTAATAATGTTTCAAAACCTATGCAACAATGTAATGAACTCAGAGAAGGCTGCACTGGCACATAAAGTGCTGAATAAGCATACTCCAATTAACATGGGAATCTTTTGTGATTCACATCATTACTTGAAAGGCAAATTATGTGTGTCATCATTTTGCATTTTATTCCCAGGGATAAATCTAACAATATTAATGAGACATCCAAGAAGTGCCCTCAAATTCTAAAGGATAAGTGAAATGTTGCCTTTTTGCCTATAAATTTTGTTGCATATGCCTATAGCAGTTGTGACTCTAATGAGTGAAGGACTTGTTAGTAAAGAATTCCAGAGCTGCATTTGAACCTAAAATTACACCTCATTTTAAGTGATTGGCAACCCTCATAAAAAAAATTATGAGGCTCAACATTATCCATCTGATTATTCAGGTAGTTTAAAATATCAAAAAATATATGTTCAGGTTTCCTATAGCCTTTAAACAATCATATATATATATATATATATATATATATATATATATATATATATATACATACATACACACACACACACATACTAGAGGCCCAGTGCACAAGAATTTGTGCACTCGGGGGCGGGGGGGGAGGGGGGCTCAGCCTGGCCTGTGCCCTCTTGCAGTCTGGGTGGGAACTCTCGGGGGATGACCACCTGCTGGCTTAGGCCTGCTCCCTGGGGGATTGGGCAATCAGACATCCCTCTGGCAGCCCAGCAGCCCTCGGGGGATGTCCACTTGCCAGCGGGGAGCAGACCTAAGCTGCAGTTGGACATCCTTAGCGCTGCTGAGGAGGTGGGAGAGGCTCCCACCACCACCGCTGTGCTGGCAGCCATCAGCCTGGCTTGTGGCTGAGCAGAACTCCCCCATGTGGGAGCGCACTGACCACCAGAGAGCAGCTCCTTCATTGAGCGTCTGCCCCTTGGTGGTCAGTGTGTGTCATAGTGACCAGTCATTCCCAGTCTTTCTGCTGTTAGGGTCAGTTTGCATTTTACCCTTTTACTATACAGTATAGAGGCCTGGTGCATGGGTGCGGGCTGGCTGGTTTGCCCTGAACGGTGTCCCGGATTAGGGTGGGGGTCCCGCTTGGGTGCCTGGCCAGCCTGGGTGAGGGGCTGATGGCTGTTAGCAGCTAGTCACACCCCCTTCAGGGTGGGGGTCCCCATTGGGGTGCCTGGCCAGCCTGGATGAGGGGCTGATGGCTGTTTTCAGGCTGGCCACACCCCCTTTAGGGTGGGGGTCCCCACTGGGGTGCCTGTCCAGCCTAGGTGAGGGGTTGAGGGCCGTTTTCAGGCTGGCTGGCGACTGAAGCTCCCAGCCTCTACTTTTTTTCTTTTCTTTTATTTTTTATTCTGGGATTTATTTACCTTCTATAATTGAAACTTCGTTGCTGTCACTGGAGCGGAGAGCCGGCTCCAGCTCTGAGGCCACAGCCTGCTGAAAGCAGGTATCTGGGGTTTGTTTAGCTTCTATAATTAAAACTTTGTTGCTTTCGGAGCTTAGAGCCGGGCCACGGCAGGCAGGGAACCTTGGCTTCCTCCATTACTGGAGCAAGCAGGCCTCCTGCTCGCTACAGCTGCGTGGCTGCTGGCCGCCATCTTGGTTGGGTTAATTAGCCAATGGGAGACATAGAGAAGGTACAGTTAATTACCATGTTTGTCTATTATTAGATAGGATATATATATGTATATATATACATATATATATAATGAATATTCAAGAGAAGAGATCTTAACAGTAAACTAGTTAAAAATGACAGTGCTCTTTAAAAATATCTTATCATTAGATACATAATTTTTAGTTTTTCTTAATATTTTAAATAATTTTATAGGAGATAATACAGGTAAGCTGATGAATAAAAGATCACAATGTATTTCATTGAACTAATCTAAACAAAATAAAAAAATATGAGTCCATTTATGAGTGAAGGAACACTACCAGGTAGGTGGTAAGCTGGCTATAAATAGATCTTTAAAAAATGAAAGAAAAAGCTAAAGAGAATGAAATGTTCAGTAAAGATAGCTTGGAGCCATTAACTGCTTGAGTGATCAGCATGAGAAATGATAAGGCAGATAAAAAAAATTATTGATAGTGTCTACAATATTGGAAAGACATGGCAAAATAATACTTAGGCTTGTGATAAGGTATCCGGTGATTAATTTTATAAAAATATTTAAAAATATGTCTTTTGACCACACAAACAAATATATTTAAAATTATGCCATAATCTGTTCAAGGTCTGCCTTCTTGTCATGAGAATACAAGTGAGCTGTGATTCCATAGGCAGGGGTTAGGTTTACAGGGCATGAAGCTTGTGATCAATGCTCCAGCATAATCTATTAGGGAACGATTACTAAGAGTGCTGGCTGGAATTTGGCAGAATTTGTTATAGATAGCATTGCATTTCTGATGGCATTACAAGGGAGGAGAGTTCTGTTAACCTGTTAAGTGCAAAGGATATAAAAATGCTGGTAGGCAGAACATCATGGAGAGGAGGAGGGAGGATTTTGCTGCAATGCTGTGTTCTAAATGAATTGCCAGAGATTCAGAGAGTTGTTTCTACATAGACCCAGGTCTTAATCTCTTTGTCACAGAAGGGGAGGGACTTTTTGAAACGGACACCTGCTTAATCTCCTCCCTCCTCAGGAAGCTTCTGGCAGCAGCACAAGTATGTGACTCCAGTGCGAGCCTGTGGATGTGGACCTTGGCTATACTTCCCAGCACATATTGCTCTCTGCAGTAGTCTACGCAGTCGTATGGTTGTCCCTGGGTGGCCATCTGTGGCCATTCGGCGGCATGTCAGTACTCACAGAGCACCTCAGATGTTGCTCCAGGGAACGGACAGTTTTCATTCCCAATGAAATGGGAGGTAAATGTGAAGAGTAACAGAGACGAGGGCTACCTTGAGCACAGGTGCAGTAGACATTCGCCTATGTGGTGAGATTTGAGGGACCAGCAGCCAACCTTGCTTCACAAATGCTGTGAATCGTGAGAAGCAATAAATGTGGTTTCTAAGTGTGCTGATGTGAAAAGGCAAATTGTGCTGGCTGATATCAGGGCAGCCGGGAATGTTCACTGATCCTAAATATCTCCCTTGTCTGCCTGCCTTTGTTCCTGAAATTGCACCTATCAAGTATTCATTCTTTGGGAATAAGACTTCGCCTTTCCTAGGAATACCCTCTGGAAATCTATCCATTACAGTGAGTAAGAATGCTTTCACATTGTTACTCACCTCTCCACCTCCCCTGCCCCAGAACACAGCAACTTGAAGGGGAGACAATTTGAGAAGATAGGGTTCCATTTGTTTCCGGTCAAGGGAAGTAGAGCCTAGTGCAGGGGTGGGCAAACTTTTTGACTCGAGGGCCACAATGGGTTCTTAAACTGGACTGGAGGGCCGGAACAAAAGCATGGATGGAGTGTTTGTGTGAACTAATATAAATTCAAAGTAAACATCATTACATAAAAGGGTACGGTCTTTTTCTTTTTTTTTTTTTTAGTTTTATTCATTTCAAACACGCCGGATCTGGCCCGCGGGCTGTAGTTTGCCCACGGCTGGCCTAGTGTGAACTTGGATAGCCCTAAATTTACACCGCATTGTAAATTCCATGAGAGCTCCAACCTCATTTTGAGCATCACTGTATTCCCATCACTAAGCCCAATCTATGGCACAGCATGGGAAGTCAATACATTGCTAATGAATGAACATCTGAGAAATGGTGCTGAGGGAGTCATTGAGAAGTCCACTCACTTTGTCAGCCTAGATCTGACTACACTGGTTATTGTGAGAAAGCGAAACCAGGTTTAAGGTTGGAACAATGGAGCAACTTTATAGCTGGAGTGAGTCAGACCAGGGAGGCTGTCGGCCAGAGTGTTTGGAGCACAGGCCTAAAGTCAGGCAGAACTTCCGGATCTCGGCACTATAATTACTTGCTCCATGATCTCAGGCCATCCAATCTAATTTTCCTGAACCTTAATCTCCTCAACTGTAAAACTGGAAGCATAATACCTCCTGGGTTGCTCTGGAAATTAAACGTGGTAATGAACACAAGATCTCAGCACAATGCCTGGACCAAAGGAGGGGTTGCTATCCTTTTTTCCTTTTTATCATGAGTCATGTCATCATAATTATTATTACAATGAGTCAGAACAGGAGAATGAAAGAGCTCTAGACTTACTAAAGTACCTTTGCTGTATTCCTGATCCTTTAAAACATTTTTAAACTATATTTCTAACCGTGGGCCACTCAGATCCCCCAGGTAGTATCTTTTCTGGAAAACACACTTATGGAGAAATGAGGTTACTATAAAAGCACTTGTTAAATTGAAAAGCATACTAAGAATGCAAGATGATTATTTGCTCCTGCTTTCTATGCTGTTCTGACTTATGCTTTCGGTATCTCTTATTTGGCTTACTTGACCTTGGCCCTCAAACCAAAGTGTTCCTAAGAAACACCAGGCAGCTTTAACCATGCAGTTTCTTGGGCCCTCGCCTCAGAGATTCTGATTCAGTAGGTCTGGGTGGGTGAAGCTGTGTTTTTAAACAAGCTTTTCTGTTGATACCAATGCAGGTGATCTGTGGACATCCTTTGAGAAGTACTGCTCTGTGATGTGTAACTAATGCGAAGCCT
Source organism: Myotis daubentonii (assembly GCF_963259705.1). Lineage (NCBI taxonomy): Eukaryota > Metazoa > Chordata > Mammalia > Chiroptera > Vespertilionidae > Myotis > Myotis daubentonii. The sequence goes on from NC_081843.1 coordinate 54,201,340, forward strand.
GCCAGGACCACGCTGGAATTCTAGATCTGGCTTGGTCCTGAAGCAGTGGCCGGTGAAGGCCTCTATGAGCGCTGAGGCCCACTGTGCATCGTCATTTCTATTTGTAGCTGAGTGGAGTTGGCAGCAGGCACAGGTTGGCAGCGGCTTGCAACACACTCCTTGTTAAAGCACACACACTGTTTCTGCAGCTGGCATCTATTCCCCGTACATCCCAATTATAATAGTATTACCGAGTCTTGTGACAGTCCACATTTCATCACCCTGGGGGGCAGGGCAGTTTGCTGTGGGATGGGGTGCCCTGCCCTCTCCTTTCCTTATGTTCATCATTGCTCAGCAATCTTGCAGGTTCCACTTGACACTGAGTGCTTGCTATTCCTAACTGGGGATGTTTGGAGGCCAGACCAGGTCAGAGATAACACACAAGCTGCAGGTTGTACAGAGTCTACCTGCTCTAAAACACTCACCTCTGAACTTGGCTACTATTAGCGTCACCACAATTTTGATGATCACCGTACCTCTGCTCTCTTTTTTGCTGGGCTGCACTGGGCTGGCTCTATAGTCTGATAGAACGACAGGGGGCATTTCACCCTACCTGATGATGTAGAGTTTTAACTTCTGTATAGCTTTTGCCTCTTAAGGGAAATAAAGGGGCCTAATAAAATAGATGTTGTACTATTGTATGAGATATACAATTGACAAATGATACATACTCAAAATGCCTCTACTTCAGCAGTTCTCAACCTGTGGGTTGTGACCATCGGAAAACACATATAGCATATCAGATATTTACATTACGATTCATAACAGTAGCAAAATTACAGTTATGAAGTAGCAATGAAAATAATTTTATGGGTGGGGGTCACCACAACATGAGGAACTGTATTAAAGGGTCGCGGCATTCGGAAGGTTGAGAACCTCTGCTCTACTTAGTAACCTGATTATAAGAACAGAGAAATACCAAGCATGCTTCCTAGAGAAAGGGAGGGACCCCGTTTATTAACACTAGTGGACTCCGGGAATAATTTCCAAATCAGAGTGAAGAAACATGCAGAGAGCCTGTCTATATATATCCTGCTGGGGTCTTTGTCTTGCAGAGATGCCCCCTGCTCCCTTCGTGGCCCTGCAGGAAGGCCCCCAGGTGTCAGGCCACATGGATGGTCCTGGTCCGTCCTGGCACCAGCATAGCAACCCCCGCCCCCCCGCCCCCCCCCCCAGGGCAGTGCATTGTTCACAGTTCCATGGCCTCTGCATTCAGATAACGAGTTCTGCAAGACCAGTTTCCTCCTCAATATACAGGGAATCATATGTTGAGAGTGTCCATCATTTGGATAATCACTGGCAGTAGGTTATATTTAAAAGTTACCAGTAATCAAGATATTAAAATAAGCAAGCTTTCTTTTTAAAAAAATGTAAGCTATCTTGACATGTATGTGGGATCAAAAAATGTCATGCATACCATCTTCTCCTTTCAAATCAGTGTTACATTTAAAAATCACTTGGCATCATCTGGAAAAAGATGATTGCTAATGGTTAAATATGGAATAGCAGGCTGAATATAATTAACATAAATATGAAAAATGACTGGCAAGAGTAAATATGGACAGTAAGTGTAGCAATAGCCATTTTAGCCATACAATGAATCTTTTTTTTTAAAATATATTTTATTGATTTTTTACAGAGAGGAAGAGAGAGAGATAGAGAGTTAGAAACATCGATGAGAGAGAAACATCGATCAGCTGCCTCCTGCACATCTCCTATTAGGGATGTGCCTGCAACCAAGGTACATGCCCTTGACCGGAATCGAACCTGGGACCTTTCAGTCCACAGGCCGACGCTCTATCCACTGAGCCAAACCGGTTTCGGCCATACAATGAATCTTAAGCTATACAGGGTGGGGCAAAAGTAGGTTTACAGTTGTGAGGATGTGAAACAGTTTATTCTTTTATTATTACTCATTAATTATTGTATTATTTTCCATACAACTACAAACCTACTTTTACCCCACCCTGCGTATAACTCTGTAATAGAATCTGTCTAACAAAAAATTAGCACGTTCCTACATTATAAGAAAAATGCAGAAATTAAAAGAATTACCATACCTGAATCTGAGTGTTATGCCCCCTATATCGGAAGGAAAACATAAGTATGGAAGAGAAAAAAAAATATGACCACGGACTTTATAAAACAGAAATCTAACCTTACATGTTGAAGTTCAAAGAATGAAGTTCAAAGTTATTTAGCTGTAGAAGAGGCAGCTGGGATCAGCTTTCAATTTAGTGATGGCCTTAGAAAACTGGGGATGGCCTTAGCAAGCACAAGGGGAAATGTGCTCTAATACAAAGTCTGATAGATCTGCATTTGAAGTTGATGCTTCTAGAAGAACAATTCCTGAAGGATAGAATTATGACACACAGCTTTAAAGGACCACACAATCTGTATTGTTTGTTGGGAAGGTTTTTGAGGGGCTGAGGTCATTGTTGGAAAGGCCACAGTGCTTTTCAGGTTCCTCAACCCTAGCAGTCTATTATGAGGCCTAGTGGTAGCATGGTAGCCAGGAGGGACAGACAATTGCTGTGAGATAAGTTCTCAGAATTGCCTCCAAGTCAAAGGTTAAAAGAAATGGCAGGGCAGTTTTCAGTTTAACGTGGAGCAGATAAGCAGGAGCTGTAGGAAGGCTGGTGACAGGTACTGATTCGAGGTCAATTTCCTGTTGGAGAAGTGCCACGTAGACTGAGAAAGAGTGGCAAGGCTGAAAATATCAATGAGGGAGTCACAAACCAGGAACTTGATAAGACAATTCTAACCTAATTTTTATCCATACTGATGAATAGTCATTTCTTTGAATACTGATTTCTTTGTTTGTTTTAAACATCAACAAAGTTACCTTTTCCCCAGAGTTTTTTGTTTTTTTTTTTTTAATTGGGGTAAAATACACATAGCATAAAATTTACAGTTTTAACCATTTTTTTAAAAAAATATATGTATTTTATTGCTTTTTTACAGAGAGGAAGGGAGAGAGACAGAGAGTTAGAAACAACGATGAGAGAGAAACATTGATCAGCTGCCTCCTGCACACCCCCCACTGGGGATGTGCCAGCAACCAAGGTACATGCCCTTGACCGGAATCGAACCTCGGATCCTTGAGTCCAAAGGCTGATGCTCTATACACTGGGCCAAACCGGTCAGGGCAGTTTTAGCCATTTTTAATTATACAGGTCAGTGGCATTAGGTACATTCACAGTATTGTGCAATCATCATCATTGTACATCTCTAGAACTTTTTCATCATCCTAAACTGAAACTGCATCCCCATCTATATCTATAGACACATATAAAAGGCTAATTATGCAAAGTGGCCCCTCAGGAGTTCAACCAGGAGACCGGGAGTTCGATCGCTCGCTATGATGTGTGCTGACCACCAGGGGACGACACGAAATAAAGGAAGGCCCCAGCTGGCAGCCAGAAGGCCCCGATCGGCCCTGATCGCTGGCCAGGCCTAGGGACCCTACCCATGCACAAATTTAGTGCACCAGGCCTCTAGTTAAACAATAACTCCCTAACTCTCTTCCCCCAAAAGTTACTTTTATAATTAATCATATTAAGAAACTGTTGATTATTGGGTGCATAGTAGTTTTGTCAAGAAGAGACATCTAATTACGGTTATCCTATCTTTGAGAAAAAACTGTGAAGCATTTATTCAGAGCTGAAGGATAAGGATATTAATGATCACAAGTTCTAGAGCTGGAAGAAGAAAATTTTATCACAATCCTTAAAAAAATTAAAACAGGGAGCTTTTAAATCTAAGGGGGTAATTTTCTCCAACTTATACATATCTGAATATTCAGGCTTTGGTTGGAAATACCTTCTCATCTATAATTGCACTGTTACTAGGCTGTATCTATAATATAGTCCATGGTTGGGCTTACATTAGTAAATCATTGACTCATAAGCAACAGAAAGATGATTAATTTTATATCACAGAGGCACACCTTCTAGGCTGTTACGTTTGGGTTTCTAATGACCATAGTTCAGAAATAGATTCAAAATAGTACTAGCTTTGATGAAGTGTGTTTAACAGTCTATATTCAACTTTAAATTATTTTACTTGTGGTAAAATTTTGTTTGTTTGTTTACTTTTATAGCAGTGCTAATGTTATTCTTATTTATATTTATTGGCTGTAAAATCAAAACAAAACTGGCTGTATTAACATATACAATTGTCTGTAGAATGTGCACACAAAAAAACTGAAAAGCTGAAAAGAATATTTAACAATCTAAGTAAAGTACTTTTTCAGGTAAGGACTACGTCGATTTTTATTCTTTTGAAAAATTACCTGTCTTTTCTCACTGAGCGTTAATATTCTCTAATTCTTTATTGTTCTGTTTTTTGTTGTTGTTTTCCCACCATGCCATGCCTAGGTTGGACCTATTTTTAGTTACAGTTTTCGCATTGTAATCTTGAAAAACTCGGTTATTATCTCTTTTAAATGTAGCTTACCTTTGAATTACATTTGTTGGACCACATCCATCTATTCTGTCTTTTGGTGCTGCATTCTGAGTGGGTTGGTTAGTTTTACCCTCTAATTGACTGAAGCTTAACTGTTCTTGACTTGTTTATATCTACTTTTGTTTCATTCTTACTTTTTCACTTTTTAAAGATGAAACTATTTTTATAAGGAACTCAAAGACTTTTTATTATAGTCATTTTAAAATTTAAAAATAATTCCATTTTTTTTGGTAGTGAATAAGTCAACTGTTGATTTTGTTGTTCTTTTTCTTAGTGCTAATCCCTAGGGCGTTGGAATAATCCTTCCTAAATTTATCATAAGTGAGTGGTCCTCCCTGCTCGACCCCAACACTGAGTTGGTGAACAGCACAGCCCAGACTGTGCCTAGGAAAAGTCCTTTGATCTTCCAGCCTCTGATGGGTCACTGTTTTATTGCAGGGTAGCCTCAGGCAGTGGAGGATTTTGTCAGCAGCCTCTCACTGCTAGCAGCCGGGTTTAATGATGCCTCTCCTGGCTTCTCTCCTTGAATCTGCCTCGTGATAGATTCATCCTCTAAAACTGAACCTATTTCTGGCCAATATATTTTTTTTGGAGTGTGATTGTGCCATTCTAATTATTTATTTTTTTAAAAATTATTGCTCTCTTTGAAGTGGAGGAAAAATATTCAAGGTTGAATTGACAGTCAACCTGCCTATTAGGCTAAGGACTACATGTGTAAAAAATCAATTAATGCTAAAATCTGTTTATGAACTTAATAAATCAACTAGTCTCTTTGAACTAAACATTAAATAACTTTTTTATATATGCTCTAACTTGTAACTTGGGAGATGGATCAGCTGATTTAACAAAGCGCCTCCAGTTAGTAAATGATTATTTCACTGAAAAAGGGAAGAGAGACATGACTGATATGAGGCATTCTGGCCTCTAGTAGCTAGATGATTCATAATTATACATCTGGAGTCTTTATTTTGATATTTGTGTATATTTTATGTAAAAGCATTTTTTTCCTTGAATGACTTGGATTATGATATCAGATAGCCCCAGAAAATAGTATCAGTTGTTAAAAAATGCTTGGTGATACACATCATGGTAAAAGGAAAAAATTCAAATAGCTACAATAATCTACGATATTAATACTGCAGAAAAAATTGAAACTAGTCAGTTTGAAATTTCAAGTGGTCAGTACCCTGAGTCAAAACTTTTAAAAGTTTTCTTGGGTACATTCATTTTTCTAATGAATCATCAGGTGCTTACTGTTAATAACCAACAAGGTGCTTCTTGTAAGATTCAAAAATTGTTGCATTTGCTTGAAATACTGAGCATGTGTCATTTATAAAAGCTTGTACAGTAATTAAATTGGAATAAGAGCAATGAGGGATAAAGATCACACTCATGAGCTAAAGTTAATAGTGATGTTTTGTTGAGCTGCCAAGAAAATGAAAATAAAAATATTCTCACATTGCCCTAACCGGTTTGCTTAGTAGATAGAGCATCGGCCTAAGGACTGAAAGGTCCCAGGTTCGATTCCGGTCAAGGGCATGTACCTTGGTTGTGGGCACATGCCCAGTGGGGGGTGTGCAGGAGGCAGCTGATCAATGTTTCTCTCTCATCGATGTTTCTAACTCTCTATCTCTCTCCCTTCCTCTCTGTAAAAAATCAATAAAAAATATTAAAAAAATATTCCCACATAACATTTGAATAATATAGAAATCTTTAACAACAGTATAAGGCTGTTATCCCACTTTTAAACTAACTGTTCAGTCAGCTCTGATGAAATGGAACTAGAAAAGGCTCGTGCCTATAGTTTTTTTTTTTTTTTTGTCCTTAAAGACTCAGTTCTGCTAAGACACAATTCACCCAAATCTTGCCCTAAGGACACTGCATGTGGGGAGCAGAAAAGTGAAGCAGATCAGGCTTTGCAGTCTATTCCCACAGAAAGAACATCTGTTCTGGGAATGGACAGAAAAATAGGGGTTACGTAAACGTGCCTCTTTCTATACTTGAAGAAGAGGTGAGGCAACTAAAAAAGAAATATTTATGCACACTGCTGCCCGAGAAACGCGAAGGGTTCTGTAAGCCTGATTTGACACACCATGTAACTCTTCCAGGCACAATGTACAATTTTCAAAACAGATTGAACTGAAAGATTCCCTGCCACTGTTCTGCCATTCGGCTGACCCTGAGTATAACTACATAAGATAGTTTAGACCAGGTTCTATGCAATACTTTTTCAGAAAAAAAAAGGACTGATAATTAGGAATTCACAAAATTTATGGACACTATTTATAAAATAATCAATTATTCATTTTAAGTGCAGGTATAAAAACTGCTGAATGCTTCTTTGGCAATCACTATGACCCAAATGGAGCATATCATCTGAAACATATAATCTATTTTTTGAGAATTCACTAAGATGTTCAGAAAACCCAGTGGCCATGTATAAACATGAATTGTGAATTCCCCATCTTTTCTAGTAATAGATAATTGGAACTTTCTCACCTGTTCTCTTTTATGTTTACATTGGGAATATTCACTTGTGCTAACATTATTATTTTTTTGCACACTTACACAAGATTTTTTTTTATGTTATAGACTATATTAAGCACAATGAATGTAATGAAAGATAAGTAAAAATAACAAACAATTTCATATTTGTCAGGGAAGATACTGAGTGTGCCAACATTCATGTATGTTTCTAAGGAAATCTGAAAACTAGGCAAGCAAGGGCAGAGGATGGGACTTTGAATAGAGGTTGGCTCACTTTGTTCACCTAAGGCAGTGATGGCGAACCTTTTGAGCTCGGCATGTCAGCATTTTGAAAAACCCTAACTTAACTCTGGTGCCATGTCACATATAGAAATTTTTTGATATTTGCAACCATAGTAAAACAAAGATTTATATTTTTGATATTTATTTTATATATTTAAATGCCATTTAACAAAGAAAAATCAACCAAAAAAAAATGAGTTCGCGTGTCAGAGGTGACACGTCTATCGCTGACCTAAAGCAAGGAAGCAATATGGATCCCTATGATTAACAATATGTTAATAATAGTATTAACTACAAATTTCAGTTAAAAAATCCTCTGCCCATTTATACCTAGCTTTCTCTCTTTATTTTCTGTTCTTTATTCATAGGATATTGAAGTCTGACTAGGAACAACGAAATCTTACAAATCTTTGGCCCACTGAACAGTATGAACAAGAATTTAACTCAGGGAGAAGTGCACAACTCAGTGATTATAGTGAATAATTATCATAATATAACACTATGTTTACAACAAAACATGTTTACAATAACACAAGCAAATTTCCAGCTTACCAACAAACTCACTCAAATGTTAATAGTTTAATTCTGAATCATTCTAATATAAATATTTTCATATAGATTATAGAAATACTGTGATAAGGATTTTTAGTCTCCTGATCTAAGATTTATATCAAAACCATAAGAACCCATTTTCATATATTTTGTTTTTTAAAAAATTTTAATGATAAATATCTAAGACATTCAGAAATAAATAATAATCATTATGCCAAGGCACCTACTACACAATTTAAGAATATAATACATTATTTATACGAATCCTAAAAAATATCCCCTGTGATTCTACCAACCTCCACCTCTGTCCTTCCCTGATGATACCTCTCTCCTGAATTTAATAAAGTACCAGTGCACTTATTATAATTTTACATCATACATATGCTTAAGTTTTATGTATATGGTTCTAAATTGATGCATACTTCTACTTATTGCTTTTATCGCTTGATATAAATATTTGATATTCATCCATGTTGATAATAAATCCATTATATTCATTTTCTGTGCATTTGATAAATGCCCATCACTCATTTATCTCTTCTCCTATAGGTGGACTTAACTATATTATTTTTTTCAGTGTTATAAACAAATTAGACTGCTGCCATAAGCAGTCTTATATATAAGAATCCTTGTATTATAAAAGTTTTTCTAGAATACATAGCTAAAAGTAAAATTGCCAGGCCATAGAATTCTCTATGACTATAAATTGCCAAATTCTATCTTCAACTTTATTATAAATTGCCAAATTGATTTTCAGCTGTAAATAATAGTTTCTACTTTTCTATATCCTTGTCAGCTCTTGATATCATTAGATTACTTTTTTTCTTAATCTGATTAGTGTGAAATGTTATTGCACTGGCATTTCAAGTGGTAGTTTCCATATTCTATGTTTTATGTATTGATTGATTATATTTTTCCCTTTTTTGAATTTAGCTAATAATTTTTGCTTACTTTTATTTGAGGTACTTATCTTTTCTTTGATTTGTAAATTTAAAAATGATGAGTATCTATAGATACTCATCATTTGTAGCTATATGTGTTGCCTATACCTTCTCCTGGTCCACGTCTCATTGTTTGATGCTTTTCATACTCTTTTCTTTCCTCAAAGAAAAGTAATCATTTTTAGTGGGAAAACAAGTGTATAAGTATATATCCATATTTATGTATATGCATATATACTCACATACATACATATACATTAATGCAGGGGTCCTCAAACTGCGGCCTGCGGGCTACATGCGGCCCACCGAAAACATTTATCCGGCCCGCCGGGTGTTTTTGCCACCGCTGTGTGCATAGGAATTTGTTCATAGTTTTTTTTTAAACTATAGTCCGGCCCTCCAACGGTCTGAGGGACAGTGAACTACCCCCCTGTTTAAAAAGTTTGAGGACCCCTGCATTAATGCATATATACACCCAAACCCACAAACTTGCACCCCTTCCCCACAAACACACGCAGAAAATGAATTGGAATAATATATACCTAGATGATATCTCTAGGTGCTGAAATTAAAATTTTTTTTCTTTTAAAATCGTACTGGGACTGCCATTTCTGGTTCAGCATGTAAAGAGCTTGGAAGGTGCCATTCCATCCTAACAACAGGTATCAAACTGAACAAACTGAAAAATCAATTTTATGATGTAAAATTATAATAAGTGCACTGGTACTTTATTAAATTCTTAGAGCCAAAACAGAAATGAGGTCACAGGGCAAACTATTGCCCCCCAAATTAGAGAGACAGACAAGGTGAATACAGAGAATCACAACTCATTAGAGCAAAAATCCTTTTAGGAACCAGTGCCAGGATGGAAAAACCTAAACTGTAATTGATGAATTATTACGGGTGCAGTGTGGGCAAGTCTAAAAGATAAAAACTCCAGGGAGACCCAGTCATTGAGGGCCCCCCACACATTGTGAGTTTTACCTCCTGAAACTCTACAGTGAATACCGGAGAGAAATCCCCTTCTGCTTCTAGTAGAAAAAGGGGAAAAGAAACTCTTCTGAAATATGCTAAAGTATTCTGACCTTCTTAACAAGGTCTGCCCTTAGGAGAAACTATTTAACCAGATCTTAATTAACATGCTGGGATTTTAATGGTTCTGAGGGAGAGAAAACTTAACTGCAGCTGGCTCTAGCTGTACACATGGAGAAATGCCAAACTCCAGCCCATGCTAGCCATTCTGTCCCACCTAAGAGGTGGAAAAACTGAGATGCATGTGTGAAGGTCCACAGTCCAGAGGCAAAGGCTTATTAAAAGATGGACACATAATCATAGGACTATAGAACATATCCCTTCCTCCCATACCTTACCACAGCATTATTAAGAGCCTATTTATAGCAGTTATCCCATACACCATGTCTGGCTATCATGAAAAAATTACAAGACATACTAAAAGGCAAAACACACTTTGAAGAGACAGAGCAAACATTAGAACCAGAGTCAGACATGGCAGAGATGTTGAAATGATCAGACACAGAATTTAAAACAATTATGGTTAATATGTTAAGGGTTCTAATGGATAAAGTAGACAGCACACAAGAACAGATGGGCAATGTAAGCAAAGAGATGAAAATTCTACAAAGAACACAAAAGAAATGCTAGAGATCAAAAACATTGTAACAGAAATAAAGAATGCTTTTGTTGGATAGTACTGGACACAGCTGTGGAAAGAATATCTGATCTTGAGTATTACTCAATAGAAAACCCCCAAACTGAAAAACAAGCAAAAAAAGGATTAAAAAAAATTAGAACAGAACATCCAGGAATTGCATACAACTAAAAAAAGGTATAACATACACATAATGGGAATACCAGAAGGAGAAGAGAGAAAGTAAGAGAAGAAATACTGGAAATAATAATGACTGAGAATTTCCCAAAATTAATGTTAGAATTAAGTCACAGATCCAGAAAGCTCAGAGAATACAAACCAAGGTAAATGCCAAGAATAACTATACTTAGGCTTAGTATTTTCAATTTATGAAAATAAAATGTAAAGAAAAAATCCTGAAAGAAGCCACAGTGGGAAACATTTTTCATATTGAGGAGCAAGGATAAGAACTACTGTGACTTCTCCTCAGAAACCATGGCAAGTAGAGAGGAGTGATATATTTAAAATATTGAGAGAAAAAAGTTCCACCAACTTAAAATTGTGTACCCTGTGAACTTATCCTTCAAAAGTGAGGGAAAACTAAATTTTTTTCTCAAACAAAAATTGAGGGAATTTGTTGCCAGTAGAACTGCTTTGCAAAAAATGTTAAAAGTAGTTCTTTAGAGAGAAGGAAAATAATATAAGTAAAAAACTCAGATCTACATGAAGAAGGGAAGAGCGCTGGGAAATGAATAAGCGAAAGGGAGTGGAAGAACCTGAAACAAATTAGATGGAATATACCTCTTGTAAAAGTGCAACCACAAATCTCCCAGTGACTAGAGTTGTGAGAAATCACAGAACCTCCAGATATGTTTATTTCCTGTATCTGAGGTCATTGTCAGAACAAATTAGTCAAAAGTTATTTTGGATTTATGTAGTCTTCTTGGGTTGCACATTTCAAGTCAATTGCTGTAGAGGCAAGAAAATTAGGATGGAGAGAACAGAGATCTACAGTGTGGGGATGTGGCTTTTCTAGCCAGTGTTGCTGTTGTCTCAGAGGGAAGAGCCTGCATTGCTTGGCAATCCTCTATAATAAAGTATAATATGCAAATTGACCATCACTCCAACAAACAAGATGGCCAGCAGGGGAGGGCAATTGGGAGGGACCAGACCTGAAAGACAGGGCACTTGAGGGTGACCAGGCCTGCGGGGGGGGGGGGGGCAGTTGGGAGGGACAAGGCCTGGAGGGGAGGGCAGTTTTGGGGGACCAGGCCTGCAGGGGAGGGCAGTTGGGGGCAATTGGGCCAGCAGGGGAGGGCAGTTAGGGGCAACCAGGCTGGCAAGGGAGGAAAGTTAGGGGTGACTGGGCCAGCAGGGGAGGGCAGTTGGGGGTGACCAGGCCTGCTGGGTAGGGCAATTAGGGGCGACCAGGCCTGCTGAGGAGGGCAGTTGGCGGGGACCAGGTCAGCAGGGGAGGGCAGTCGGGGTCAACCAGGCCTGCAGGGGAGGAGTTAGGGGCAACCAGGCCAGCAGGGGAGGGCAGTTGGGGGTGACTGAGCTGGCAGGGGAGCAGTTAGGCATCGATCAGGCTGGCAGGGGAGTGGTTAGGGAGCGATCAGGCTGGCAGGCAGGCGAGCAGTTGGGAGCCAGCTGTCCTGGACTGTGAGAGGGATGTCTGACTGCCTGTTTAGGCCCAATCGCCCCGGTGGGATCGGACCTAAACAGGCAGTCGGACATCCCTTGAGGGGTCCCAGATTGGAGAGGGTGCAGCCTGGGCTGAGGGACATACACCCCCCCCCCCCCGCACGAATTTCATGCACCAGTCCTCTAGTAACCTCTACGTATTTAGGGTGTGCAGTTTGAAAAGTCTTGTTACACATATACACCCATGCAACTACCATAATCATGAAGAAAAGTAGGAATGGATGAGAACCTCCTCAATTTGATAAAGAATATCTACAAAAACCTATAGACTATCATACTTAAGGGAGAAACTAACATTCCCACTAAGATCAGCAAAAAGATAAGGATGTCTTCTCTCTCCACTGCTTATTACATTGTATTTAAGTCCTAGCAAGTATTATTAATATTTTTCTGAGATAAAGAAAAGTATTATTAACCCTTTTTGGTCCAACATTGAGGCTGACTCGACAGACCAGGCGTTAGAAGCAGGTCCAACATCGAGGCTGAGGTCGACACTGCAAACCTGTTCAACTCAATCCCGTCAATTAATTTGGACCAGACTGTTTGAATTCCAAAAATAAAATTGGACCGCAAAGGGTTAATACTTTTCTGAGTATTTTCTTAAGTTAAACTATCCTTGAATACCTAAAGTAAATCCAGCTGTTATTAAATTTTTCTTTTAAACTTTGGAGGACTCATTTTGCTATTTTGTTTAGGCATTTTATATCTATATCCATAAACAATTTATTTCACATTCTATTTGCATATTTTGTTAGCAAGCTAATCACCATATCCTTTTTTAAATAAAAAATACTTATTTCCATAGAATACTTTTCAAAACTTCTTAAAAAGAAATATGGTAGAAATGTGGGTCTGGACTTTGGGAACACATATTTTTAAATATACTTACAAGGATTTCATATATATTTTCTTTTTTTCTCAAATTCTAAGGCTATTTTCTTTCTTACATTTTATAGTTTTCTTTCCTCCCCAATCTCTCCTAGAACTTACTGTCTATAAAATTCATTTATTATTTATATACCAGAGGCCCGATGCACAAAATTCGTGCAAGGGGCTCAGCCCTCACAGCCCTGGCTGCATCCGGAAGGTCGTCTGGAAGGTCATTCTGCTGTTCAGTCTAATTAGCATATTATCTCTATTATATAGGATCATTTTCTGCCTATTTTCTATTGCTGTTTAGAACGACATTTATTTTGTGATTTTTATATTGTCCTCAAATATACTATAAATGCTTCTACTCACATTTTAGTAAAGAGCTTTACTCTGTATTTTTAAGAAACTCAATAGGTATTTTAATTTTGATTTGACATTTATTAGTGAAAATATTAGCTTACTTTAAGTAATACTTAGGTGATAGGAGTATTTTGGGAAAGTTTTAAATATCTTCTAAGTGCATAAGTCTTAATTTTTGTCCACATTATCCTTTACTTTCGTCCATGATTGACTCTACCTCCCCAGCACCCTTTACTCTCTCCCAGTAGATTGTGGGTTGACACGTCTACATAGTAAGCTTTTCTAGGTCATTGACTGGGTCACTGAGGTAAGTGTCAGAGGAATGAAAGATGTTTTTGGTTATAACATCTGATTATTCTAGTCCATGCTGTATTTACTTATTCCTAAAAGCATGATTGCCAACAAAATTTCAACGAATCCTGAGCAGCTTCTGGAGGTATATTGAGTTCTTTCACTTTAAAGGCAACACCAATCTTCCCAGTGGGAAAATAAATGATCGAATCTCACCTCATTCCAAATGAATTAGAGTTGGCAGCTTTGTGTGTCTGGAGTGAACTTACAGGACTTGCTGCTAAAATTTAGTCCCTTGTAGTAGTTATAATAAATTAAGGCTTCTGTCAGAGACCAAAGTCATTTAAGTTAAAGGAAAAAATATATTGCTTCCCTTTATATTTTGGGGCCTGATAGGAATTTTGGTGTTCAGCAGGTTGACAGCACAACATAGACAAATTCAGTATTTCAGGATACTGTGCCAAATTCCACGTGTAGAGCCTGTGACTGTCTTGCATTAAGTGTAAGTTATAGCAGTGAAGGCCTAGAAAGTGAGAAATGGCATATTTTTTGAGGCCTGTAGGGCATATAAGTTCCACAGTTCTCTTTTTTTGAATGACAACATGGTCCAGCTTTCCCGTGAGAAGCATGCTTGTGTGTTTCTCTTCCTGTACTGTTTTCTGAATAGCATGAAGGTGTTAATTTAAAAACTGTCACCCACAGAACATAAAAATGTTTTTCAAGTAAAAGTCCAGGATAAGCAGAAGACGACGACATGGGTACTCTGAGACAGGTGATAATTTTCTACAGTTAATTACCTTTATTTTTCCACATGCAGCATTATCAAAAACATTGAATAATAAGGTATGTTTGTAAAATGCAGCATTCCGTATTAATTTTACCAAATAACTACTTCTTATAAAAAATAAAAGAAGGGCATGACCTGGTCATTATTACTGGTCTCATTTAGAGTTGGAATGCCTTTGCTGAGATTATTTTTTGTCATTTTCTCTATTTTATCTTTGCTATTGTGACCAAGTGAAAAATGGGAAAAACCTAAGGATAAATTGGAAGCTGCTTCAAGGTATCAATGTTCTGAAATGGAATCTATTTTCTCTCCCCTTCCCCCCCCACCCCCATCCTCTTCCTGATAAAGTTTGCAGTAACCCAGGACTCTTTCTGCAACAGAGCACTGTGGCAACAGGAAGCTGTGCAGACATCTTCCAATGCCTGTAGTAGTCCCTTTGTCAGTGGACTGAACATACTTTCAAGGATGTGACCACTTGTCTGTCCAGTGATTGTTGTTAAAACTGTGACAAATTAAGTGGGTTTTAAATGAAAAGCCTGATATATTAGCAGTGCAACAATCTAAAATATTTTTAAAAGAATCTGAGAATGGCTCAGATTACCTGAACTATAATTACCATAAAACCAATAGAAATGGAAAGCAGTGAGAGTTCCTACAGCTGCTGGTGCTGGTTATTAAAGGGTATGAAAATAGAGATTAATTTGTTGACTTCTGAAGATAACCCAAGTAGAGCTGATGCACACAAAAAAAAAACAATGTATCAATACGGAACCGCAAAGTGAAAACAAACAAACACACACACAGATCTATTCCAAATGTGATTTAAATCTCATTATATTTTGAATATTCAGTGGGAATCTCCTACGGTTTCAGTTTCTCCTTGGGAGTAAAATGGGCCCTTAAAAGTGCATTCATCTATGCTGCTAGAGTATCATTTACTAACAGATGATTGCAGCTGTACCCAAGGGGCCTAGAAGTTTTAATGCTGCTTCCAGATGTGCTTAATTTATTTCCAGGGTATGATGTTTGCCATGGGAGCCTTGGGTGATTTTCTCACTTATCAGTGCCAATTTCTTAGAAGTAGGTAAAATGTTAGTCTTCTTCTAGATGGGAAAATGGAAGCAGAAGATATTACAATTTCAATAACATAGAATGAGAAGCCCTTAACAATCATGGGTAAAATGCGAAATCCAGTGTGTACCTCATGAACTTACACACCTGGACTTACGTTTTCTGAAAAAGTTTCCTAGGACTCTTCTTGCCAAATAATAATGTCTGTCAGGAATTTTAAAAATTTAGGAATTTAAAAACTGCCCGTTAAGTTTAACGTTCAAAATCTCCAGTGGTTGCTTTGCTATAAAATACTGAGGACAAAACAAATATAATGTTCAACTATTCATAGGACTACTGAATTTTAGTTATTAATATTGTCTGAATATTGGATATGAATAATAACATAAGGTATTTATTACAGAGCAATCAAATTTTAGTTTGGAGCACATTAAAATGAGCAGTTTAAATGTAAAATCCATAACATATCTAGAGCAATTGTAGATAGTTATTATTAAAGCTACTTTGGTGATGAACAAACTATGCAATTGGATTTTAAGAGGTCTTTCACAAATATAAAACAAGTTGTTGAAGGTATTCAAATGTATTTAATTGAGCTGAAATACTAGCTAAAATAGATAATCTAGTCTAACCTGTATCACAAGCATAAAAATCACCTTATGAGTGGTCACTTCGTGTTTGCACTGGAACTTAAATCTTAGTCTTATGTCATACACTTTTAGTACTTTTTCTAAAATAGCATGTTTATCTTTAAAACAGTGAGAACAGCTTTCCCAATACCTAAGTACTCCGTTTTGGAAGAGCTTGTAACCATAATTCCTTATTTTACTACCAAAATCACAAGAGAGAGTTATCTTCCCCAAAGGATCCAGCACTTAAACCAATGACTGAAACAAAAGTTGGAAATTGCATATTGTCAAAATTATCCTTGAAAATATTTTACTACTCTTAAAAAATAACACATTTTCCTTCTTTTATAGTGGTCACAAAATCCTTAAAATCACCCATACACTCTTTACATGAGTTTGCATTCAAGGTTTTTTGCATCCAATGTCTGATTAATACCAATGACACAATGTTCAAATGTTCCTATTTTTTTAAGTAAAATCCTCAGATGATACAACTAGAATATCTTAGTAGAATATAAGACCATTAGGGCTAAGAATTTTATCAGTTTTGTACATTGATATAATTCACTCACCTCCTAGAACAATGCTGCTCAATAAACATGTGAACAGGAAGTAAAATGTGAATTACAGATATTGAAAAAGTAAATGAATGAAATGTAAATAATATGTCTCCTCTCCCTAGTTTACAGAGATTTTAGATTAACATCAAAATATCTTACTAGAGATTTGGTTATATGGAGTTATATTAAATAACTTTCTGAGATTGATGGCTTTTTAAATATTTCTTTGGCTTGATAATAATCTTGTATATTTTGAATAAGGTGATAAAATTACAATAGTTTTCAGTTGCTATTTTCACATGCAAGTCACATTAACCAGCTATTTGACACCACTTCAATATGGTAGAAATCTGCTGCTGCAACGTCCCTATTAAAATGAAAAATATGATGAGAAAAAGTTGTTGTACATGAAACTCCTATACGAGCCAAATTATATTTTTATAACAAACAAAGAAATATCAAACAAAGAAAGTCAACCTTTCAAAACGGAACATATTTAAATTTCTTATCTCATGGCTTCCTCTAGTTCAGTGGTTGGCAAACTGCGGTTCGCAAGCCACATGCGGTTCTTTGGCCCCTTGAGTGTGGCTCTTCCACAAAATACCAACTTCTGCGCATGGGCCACGAAGTTTCAATCGTACTGTACATGCGCGCCCACACGTGGTATTTTGTGGAAGAGCCACACTCAAAGAGCCAAAGAGCTGCATGTGGCTCACGAGCCACAGTTTGCCGACCACTGCTCTAGTTCAAAAAATAGTTAGGATATTATTAGTAACTAGAGGCCCGATGCATGAAATTCATGCAAGGGGCTTGGCCCTCACAACTGCATTGGCTGCCTCGGCCCTCGCAGCCCAGGCTTCATCCAGAAGGTCGTACGGAAGGATGTCCGGAAGGTTGTTCAGCTGCCCAGTCTAATTAACATATTACACTTTTATTATTATAGATTCAGATATTCTGGGGACAATTCCTCTATAATTGGGTTTCTCTTGGGAAGGCTGTCTTTAAGATTCATGGTGTCATCAGATTTTGGAATGCCTTCCCTGTTCTCTGTTCTCTGAAAGTTTTATAAATTTTTTTTCTTTCCCTCCCTCTCACCCTTCCCTTCCTCCATTTTCCCTTCCTCTTTTTTTCTCCCTCTACCTTTTCCTTCTTTCCTTCCCTTTCTCCTTTCAATTGTTTAAAGCGTGATTGTAAATTTACTAATCTTACCCTTAATGTATCCAAGAAATTAGACTCTTTCTTTATAACCACCCTGACTTCCATGATGAAGTACCAAATTGTGAGGATTCCCAACTTGTGGGGAAGAATAAATGGACTTAGTCTAGTTGGAAAACTTCAGTCCTTTTAAAGAAATAATCTCATCAAAAGGCCTCTTTGCCTAAATGCCTCATATCTTGGATAAAGTGTTGGCCTCACAGATTCCTGCCTCCCCTCTCATCCTTGTCTCTCTGTTTACTCAAGGCAGTGCTTATCCCCTGGCAATGGGGAGAGACTCGCAGCCGAGTACAGAGGGTTAAGTGTGTGGAAGTGAAACCCTGCCGACGCTACGCTGCCTTGTGCAATTCACATATCAGCGATCCGGTGTTGATATATCTGATTAAAGCAATGACTTCAAGGACCTAATAAAATAAAACCTCCACATTTTAGATCATTAAAGTTGCATTTGGTTTGGAAATAGTCTTATATTAATTGGATAACATAGTCAAGAGAGATTAGCTGGCTATTTAACCACTGTTATAGTAGAAAGATAAGGGCCAAGATGGAAGTGATAGCTATGCAAACAGAAAAGAAAGACAAGGAATTCAGGAAAGCTGTGCCCGGAGCAGGAGAAGCCAAGTTGGTAGTTGGCCTCCTCTATTGAGCAATTCAAATCTTAGCTCTTCTCCCTCTTCTGGGGAAGAGAGGATCAATTTTTCAGCTTTTTTCAAATAGCAGCAGAGCAGAAACTCTCACTGTTCAGTGTTATACATTTGATTTATTCCTACTGGTTTGGTGGAAGAATTCTATATTTCGTTTTTAAGCTGCTCCATTAAGGGATGCATGTAGAACTGAGGAAGCAGAGCGAGAGCTTACATGTTAGCAAATAACTGAAAAGCATGGAGATAATTATGTAAAAAAAAAAAAATCAAAACACAGGAAATGGTGGCTGACTACCAATAAATTGGATCTGACCCTGAATTTCTAGGGTCACAGGATGTTGAAATTGAGGTTAATATTGGCCCCTTGTTTTACAGATTTTATGACTTAATTTTAACTATTTAATTGAGTTTATTATCTGTGAGTTTAACAAATTATTTATTTTATACTTTTATTTTTATTTTTAAAGCCTTAATATTTCTACATACACGTATGTCTGTCTGTCAGAGACAGCAGGAGCACTGCTGCTCTGAGTTGTTCTGAGTCCATATCTTCCTCAAAATTCTTCCTGACTACACCAGGGCAGGTCCTCTCAAACCCTGCCCACTGTACTAACTGTTGGGAATGTAGTCCAAGTTCCTTCTTTAACCTCTGCTCACTAGTTACAGGTGTTGGGTCCGAGACCCTCTGCCTGGGGCTGGACCTCCTTGGATGCCGGGTCTTAGACGGAGAAGCCATGTGAGGTTGTGGGTGTATAAGAATGAATCTTTATTGCAGAAGCCAGTGGCCATATAGTCATCAGACAAAATAGTTCTTCACAGCAAAGTCCATACAGGAAGGCAGCCAGACACTGGCTGGTTAACACGTACAGCTTTCCCATAAAGCTGCATTCATCTCTGTACCCACAGCTGTTAACTGAGCAGCTGCACGCTGCCCCCTAGACTCACCACCTCACGCTGTAGTGGTACCTAAGCTCTCTGCCTCAGCAGTTTCTCCCGTCTCCCCTGCCAGCACACTGCCTGGTTAACATGGCAGCTATATCTGAGCTCTCTCTGAGCTCTTAGCCTTACATTGTAGCAGCACCAGCTCTCGGCTCCCTGAGCTCTCTAGCCTCTTCTGCTCACATAGAAGCTACAGTCTCTGTGCCTATCTCCTCTCTTCTCTGAGCTCTAGCCTCTGCTCAGCTCTTCTCTGCTTCTCTCTCAGCGTCGTCCCTGCAGCTTCGCCTCTCGCTAGGTCAGTAACCTGTATATTACTCCAGAGACAAAGAAGGCTAGTTGCCAACTGTGACATCAATCATATTTGGGTTATAGAAGGGCACAGTGTACCATGTGTCCTTGCACCTGGTCTTGGTATCTTGGCCTTGGGCACCCCGATTAGGCTCATGCTCACAGTGGCCTTGGCCATTCTAGTATATTGACAACAAAACCTCTGTGCTCCCATTGGCCTTGACTATCCGTAGACCCTGGCCTGGTTCCCACAATGTCTTAAATCATGGAATTTTGAGAGGTAAAAATTCTACCAGATCTCTGAAATGTGCAGAAGGACTTTCCCTTGAAGCTAATGAAACTTAAGTTACTTCAAAGGTAACAGGCCCCAGCAATGTGTCCATGGGTAACACAGGTGGATAGTTTGCTACAGTAAGGTATGATGTCTCTGCCGCTTTCCCTTCTCTTCATTCACAGCTTCCTTTTGTCAGATGGCTCTGGAATGGTGGGGGGCATGTCACAGATCAGGCCAAGGGAAGGCTAGTTGTGGCTACAGTAAACCTGGGTTTAGTGGTGTGTATTTACATGGTTTTGACCTCCTCTCTGTTGGTTACGTTACTGGCTGTCCAGATGGAGTTGGGATACTCTAAAGGCCATTGGACTGACTTTCCCAGATGTGTACGGACAGAGGTCTTCCCATGATTGTATGTCTTACAGTGGTCAGCATCAGAAATATGTGGGTGGAGGATGA
Organism: Myotis daubentonii; assembly: GCF_963259705.1. Taxonomy (NCBI): domain Eukaryota; kingdom Metazoa; phylum Chordata; class Mammalia; order Chiroptera; family Vespertilionidae; genus Myotis; species Myotis daubentonii. The sequence continues at coordinate 54,221,847 of NC_081843.1, forward strand.
GAAAGACGGTCTGAAGTACATAAATCCAGAAGGCAGTTTATAGAAAATATTTCCAGTCACCAGATGTTTAAATTTGTAAGTGGAGGATTCAGTTAACATTAACACAGTCAAAATGAAAGTTCTCATCTGTCATAAATATAGTCAGTAATGCATTTTATAAAATTCAAATGTACCCTACATTTTCATTTTTGATGGTAATTTTACAAAATGGAATATATCAGAATTTACTGTGTTATAGGAAATGCATTTTTAGTGGTTCTACAAATGGTGATGGTCTGTGTTGATGTTTCCTGTTTTATTCTTTTATGCATCTCACTAGCACTAATTAAAATCAAATTCAATCAACTGTGTTAAAATTGAATTTTTTAATTCTTTTTAATGGAAAAAGATTACAAAATTATGTGAAGAGGTGATCTAATAATTTGTATCTAAAAATGGAAGAAAAATATAGGGGTATGTCAGGAAGTTTATTATATAAAAGTCTAATATATTATTTTTCTGCATTTTGTAATGTTTAAACTTTTTATCCAGATTATTTAGAATTGATTTTGCTGTGGTTTTCTTTCTCACTCTAAACAAATATTCATGTTCATACCTAAGTTTGTATTCATAATGTTGCAGCATTTTACTGAAAGAGAACTATCCAAATTATATGTGGCTCAAGCTCCATAAAACCTAAGTCCGCTCTTGTAACTGAACCTAGACCAGCTATAGATGTGTAAGGCAAAGAGTGGGCCTGTACAGGGGCAGGAGTGGAGGCAAAGGGTGGTGGGTGCATGAGGGGAAGAAGCCACATCTTCATCAGTTCACTTAGCTGTCCTTAGTCACTCTTTCTCAGGAGAAACAATGGAAAAATGAGGAGCACACACAATTTTTAGATGATAGTTGGTACCTCCAAATTCATCTGGAAGCTAATAATTAATGAGAAGGCAGGGTAGCCCATGGAGACCAAGTGCAACTTTTTCTTTAAAATGTGGCTGTCTAAAATATGCCCCCATTTACCAGTAAATGCTTTAATATTTGGAGTCTTCTATTAATTTTCCAGATTCTTCATTGGATCAGGTCTCTGTTTCTTTTTACACACTGGCTCTGTATGTTTTGACTCTTTTGTAACTTAAAACACCCTGACACTGAGGAGCCCTAACCATGCTGCTTTACCCAGGGACGCAGCCATGGGTTCATTCCACCCTCCAGCCCCACAGTTAGCCCTGACTTTGTGGCAGTAATCCCCTATACTTGTTGAGGTCAGCACTTTGCTCTATAGGAGTTGTCCCCTAGAGGGTGGAAACTCTTTCAAGGTCTGACAGAAAGCTAGTGCAAATGTTTCATCTGCTTTTGGTTTGTGGGTTCTAAGCACATGGTTTCCAAATGTCACATTTGGAATGTGGAACTCAGTAATTCACAAGCATTTTGATCAAATCATTGATTTTATCCATTGTCTTCTGTGAATTAAGAATACATGATGTCTGGTTCTTTTCAAGCCTCCCTCTTCCTTCCTCGTAATCTTATTCAGCTGACATGTTCTTTCAAAGGTTAGGAGAATTAGAGATATATATGTTTTGAGAAGAAAGGTGAACTCATTAGCTTAATTTCTAAATATTTAAATAACGTCACTGAAGCCTGGGACTGCCATCTTTATTCAGCTCTTTTGTTTTTCTGCCACAACTTAGCACTTACAGTGAATGGCAATACATATTAATAAGCGGCAGCTCCAGAAGATTTAGGTTAATGATTATAATTATTCCTACATGGTGCAGCTGACAGTGTGTGCAAAGATATTCACTCTTCAAAAACCCTCAAGGCAGTACAGATATTTCTGACACCGGGTACATTATCTGAGAAGAAGGTTAACAATGCTATGTGATACTTGGCTTTTTTTTTTTTTCCAAGTGAACATTTTAATTATCTGGGGTAATGTCCGAGGCTGGAATTCAGTGAGTGGGCACTGGGCCAATAACTTTTCAGGAGATCCCTGAGAGAGAATTAGAATTTTAACCATTAAAAATTATGGGCTGGCAAATGGCACACTATCTAGAAATAAACAAGCATAGTCAAGAATTAAGAAAAGGTCAACGTTTTCACTCAAATTCTCACAGTGGGTTCCTAGTTTGAAGTAAATGTTTATTTTTTGATTTACTATGGTGAAAGTATGAAATTGTTAAGTTCTGCATGCTTTTTCTTTATTCTCCCAAGTCCACCAAACCGAACACTCTAATGCTTAATGACCTTGTGCTCTGTTTTCCATTCCTCTATTCCAGGTAGCTCTCCAAACCTTCCTTTATAACTGAAGAATTAATGACAAGTGACTGATTAATAGTTCAGAGCTACCGTCCCCCCTTTTCCTCCCAGGGTCAATGGCCTTTTCAGCAGTGTTGAAACCTTAAACCAGGTATCTCCAATAAAACACCAGGTAGGGCCTGTCAAGTAACATTAATGAGTGACGCTGGCCCAGTGAGGGTGGCAGTAAAACTGCCAGGGAGGCTGCTGGAAGGGGGGCTGTCACTGCATGTTTCTTTCCCGCAGGTTATTCCACCTAGACATTCTGGTCCAGATTTGCTAAAAACATACTTTTTCAAAAGGAGCTGGAAATCTGTATTGTTCTGGATTCTTCCCATGTTTGAATGTTGTCCGTGGTACTTAAAGCACTGCACAGGTCAAGCACAACATGTCCAAGGCTAAAAATTGGCCTGAAGGGCAGTTGTAATTTGTTTTAAACTGAAGGAAAACAGTTGCAATGACTATAATTCACACATTCCTTTAGTTCCCAAGTTCGAGAAATTGGAGGACACAGACTCCTCTAACGTACTTGCAGCCCTCTGCCCTTCTTCATGTTGTTCAGTCATTCTGGGTGCCCATGCTGCCCTCTCCTACTCACACTTGATGATCTTGGCTGTCACCCTTTCTGTAAAACTTTCTATTCCCCTTCTCTCCCTCCAAACCATTTTTCTATCATCTCCCTTCCCTGTGGAATGAATCCATTTTCTCATTATGTTGCTAGAGCATCTGGCACATACTATAATTAGCACTTAACATAGTGTGTACTAAGTATTTGTGGGTGTGTTAATATCCCCAGTTACAATGTGAGGTCCATATGGGGAGAGTCCTCTTTTTATTTCTTTATCAGCATCACATAATAGACAATAAATGTTTTCTAAGTAAATGGATAGATCAGTGAATGAGTATTACTGAGCTGCTTGAAGGCTTAAGTATCTTCCTAAACCTCTCTGCCCTCTAGCAGGGGTATGGATATAGAGGATATTCAGTACATATTTATGAAATGAAAAATGAATGTAAACCAGTGAGGAGGGTTATTCTTTGAAGAGTTGGGGATTGACACATAGCTAATTCTCAGTGTGTGTACCTCTTAAATAATTTCCCATAAATGGGTTCTTAAATTTTCTCTGATCCTAAAATTCAATTTAAAATTAATATAAAGCATATATATATATATATATATATATATATATATATATATATATGACAGAGATGTGTTTATTGCTTTTCATGATGACCTTTTAACATTTTCCCTTAGTGATTCTTCTAACTGAGGCAACTATGTACAGGCTTCATGATCACGAATGAGCAGGTGCTATTAAAGCAATACCTTATATAAGGTCTAGTACTTACAAAATAAATTCTTCCAGAAGCCAGTAAGAAAGAATTTGAATTATAAATCTTTCTGGCAGTATTACATCCAACTAGTATTTATTATAAATGCATGCACAGATATTTAAAATATATTTGTTTACATATAAATGTTTAATCTGTTCATCGCATTAGTGAAAACCTGCTTGAGTCCATCTGACCCGAGTCTTCTAGAAAACTGCCTTACTAGAGGCTGATTTTAATTATGAAATCTGTATTAATTTTAAATTATGTTAATGACTAAGTTAACAATCTAGTGGAAGAGTATCACTCAAGAACCCTGTCCCACATGTTGACCAAGGAAGAGCAATACAGATGAAAGAAAGGATACTTCCTCTACAATAGCCATCTGCCAGGCTTCTGGCCAGCTCTTCCTTTTGGAGGGATAGAATCATTAGAAGGCCAGCTAAGTATTGGGTAGCTGAGTAGATGGGACAAAATCAAACGATACAGACCAGTTGTTCAGTCAGTTGTACATTGTGATATCAATGAGCCAATCGGTTTTGTAAGGATCAGTCAATGAATTCAAGATCTAAGTTTGCAGACAGCTGCGGCACTGTAGTGGCTCTTTTAAAAAGAAAAAAAAAGTTGTTTGTTGGTGTGTGCTAGTGTGCTGCATGCATAGCATATCATTTTACCTCATACCGGACACTTCATCAATGAGCGGTTATGAATCATGAACATTTTTTCCCCATTTGGGGCAATGCATACAGTGCAACCAAATTCAAACGAGCAGATTTTCAAAGGGCATTTGAATCTCTTCCTAGGGTTAAGACAGAACTGCCACTGGTCTCTCCATTTACTCTGGTAAGCCCTCGTACACTAAGGAGTGAAGAATAAAAACAAATGCTATGCAGTAGAAAGATAAAAGCCCCATCTATATAAAGCAATACAGACGAAATGGAAACATAGCATGTGGATTTTGCATGCTGAGCCTCATAAAATGCAAGCGTGAATTTCCTCTCACAGTGAGTGTGGTCCAACATAAAACCAAGCATGGGGCATGATTATGAGAGATAAGATCAGTAGTTGGAGAACATGCTGCAAGCTGTTTTACCCACATTGAATATAATTCCACTCCTCTGATCTATTAGGCCCTCTTGTTGCACATCTTTGTAGATTTTTGCTAGTTCTCAGGAATGCATTAAAAAATCCTACAGGCTATAACTAAAATTATTGAATATTTTTTAATGTCTCACATGTTGACGGTCCTGATTTTTGCTATATTTGAAATAACTGTCGATAGTGCCATTTAAATCCCTACTCTTTAGACTTGTGAATGCTAGTGGCTGGGGCTGCCGAATTCAGCTTTTCCTGTAATCGTTATTCCTGGTTTCCTGTGGTGGATATGTATCGAACATAAGAAATTAGCTGCAAAGAGAATTAGAGGGTGTAAGTCTGAGTCATGTAAATGCCAAAAGCTTTTTGTGACATTTTTCAGACTTTAAAAATGGAAATATGTTATTTGCACAGTAGCTCCTGATGGAATATGACATGCTGCAGTGATGTGGTGATTTGAAGATTGGGCTGCAGGCCATTAGGAACCCTCTGTGTGAGAGCCTGGGGCCTGAGCCGAGGAATCAGAGGGAGCTACTTGGAAGAAGTATGGCATTTGCTGACGAGCCAAAGAATCCTTGTTAGATCAAGAACATTAATGAGAATTAAGAACTTGCTTGGACCTGTTATCATAAGTAAGGTTTAGGAATATAATTTTCAAGCTTGATGTAACTTTTGTCTTTATTCCAGATAGTCTTACATCATCATCATTATATTAGCATATGAAAAAAAATCACAGGGCTAAGTACATACCTTAACTCTTATATTTCAATTAAGGCTGAGCCCTTTGATTCAGTTGAAATAAGAAATATTTCCTAATAGATTCTGAACCTTTGCTGGGTCCTGAGAGGCATGGAGGATGGGTGTGAGGATGCATAGCAGGACTTTCTCTGGAGGAAAATGGCAAACACCCATCTGGACACGGCCAGTCACCTCCTGGTCCAACCCCTTTAGCTCCTTTTAGCTTTGGAGAAAGCCCCTTAGGGAGGCAGAAACTGTCTCTGGTTTCACCTTGGATTATCAGGGTAGATCTCAGAGGGTTGTTTCTACTTTAGTCAAGAGCCCACAATTCTTGTAAACATGGGAGCCTGGGACATATCTTTTGTGTTTTGTTTTTGTTTTTGTTTTGGCGGAGGCGGTGTAAAATAACTCAATGATCTCATGCTAATTTTGATATCTTTCTGCAGATGGACAATCATGAGAAACAAGCTTGTTTAATCTCTGCTTTGTAGTCTAGAAATTTCAGTGTTTAGTTTTTAAAAGATATGAATTCTGGGAAAATAGATGGATGGTATTTGGAAGAAGGTGAGGCAGATGACCAAGAGGACTCCTGAAGGAATTTCTTAAGTGTGGTCTCAAAGTAGATGATTCGTGAAAAAGATAAAACAAAACAGGGGAATGGGGTTTCGAGTCTTTTTCCCTTTAAAATGCCTTCTGGGAACCCCCTGCCCAGACTTCTCCATGCACCTGATAAATGCAATTCTCCCTTTCCCCTTAATTCTCAGTAATGCCTATTAATGCCATTAAACCTGTTCTCTCAAAGCAAAATCCTAATTGCCATCTTTGACAATTCCTCTACATCTTCTCTCTTTCATTCACCATCAAGACATGGTGGTCCTACTGCAAATCTCATTTCTCTCTCCTTACTGCTCACTCTCTACTGCTATTCCTTGGCCCTGATACTAATTTTATCTTAACCAGATAGGGCAGTTTTAATTGGTCTCTCAGCCTCCTATCTCACCCACTTCTCCATCTCCGTTGTTTACATAAATATTTCTCATTGTTTTACTTTAATGCACAGCACAGTAGTAACTAAATTTTGTGATTGTGAAATATGTTAATGTATGTTTTTCCTTCTCTACTCATGCCTTGGCACCTTGCAAGTATGTAGGAAGCTTTAAAAAGTAGTTCACTGCCTCCTGGGAACCATGAAAACCTGCAATCCTGTCCTTTTCCTCCGCTGCACAGGTGAGGAGCTCCTCATCTTTCTGTTGTCCATGGGAAGAAGTCTACATCAACAGTCCAAGCTGGTCACAATTCAGTCCTTCCTTACCTCTTGGGTTTATTTGTCATTTCTTCTGTTTCAACCGTCCACAAGCTAAGCTGATGGTGTTATGATGCCATGAATTGTCATCCATTTTCCTAACACCATATTTTTTTCATGTTAAGTTCCCTCTGCCTGACATGCCTTTCCCCATCTGACAAATATCCGGTCATTTTTCAGACCCCTCCTAAATGTCATCTCTTCTATACTTTCCTGACCCTCTCAGGCTGACTTGAGATTCCCTCCCTACAGGCCTTTACACTTTGATATGTATTTACCTCTTTCTATGCCTGGCTTGCCTGTGGCATTACTAGCCCCTTCATGACTGCAACTTTGTTTTAGTCATCTTTGGGTTTCTAGCTTTTAGCACTGTATCCACAAAACAAAACTGGCTGCTGAAATAAATTAAAGAATTAAAGATGGAGCTCCTGATACTTTCTCTTCAGTTTTTCCAAAGCAGTGGAAATCTAACATACCGAATATCCTTATACATTGCCTGTACAAAACATGACCCAGGGAGCAGTAAATTCATAGGCTGAGCATCAACATGTTTCACTGAACAGAAATGCTGCTCACTTTAAGGTTTACCTATCATTGCTAACAAGTGCCACTTTCTTGAATTCTACTAGAGAATTTCACTACAGGTTTAATTATTGCTCACCTTGGTGTCAGGCTGCTTTCCCTTTATTAACTAATCATCTACTGGCCCAGTGGGGTTCCGATAGCCTCTAGGCTTCTCAAGATAAGTCAAATCAGATAATCTGTTCTTATTTTATACAAATTAAAATTTGTGTGCTTTTTTACCCCCCTAAACTCAGTAAAGAAACAATCTCCCACTGCTTAATATATGCAAACTATACCAAAGCATGCAGGAGCTATGTTAATTAGCTTTGGAAAAGATAGTTAGCTTCACCAGAGTAGTAAATAGATATGTTTGATGACATTGTATCTACCTTACAACAAAAAAGGGTTGTGATGTTGTTCCAATGATTTCTAAATACCAGTTGTGGAATAGAGACCATGGACCAGCCTTTGTATACACTATCATAATGACGTCATAGTTCAGAATTTGTTTCTACTTCAGCAGCTCTCATAATGGAAGGTTCTATGAATTGAGTTAGCATTGAAGTAACAGTTATTTGTAAACTGTTTTTTATTGATTCCAAATCGATATGTTGAGAATTACTTTTAAAAAGCCTAGAAGGCTTTCATGTTGAAATCTTCTGAAAATTAAAGGTGAGGTATTTTGAAATATCATGAAGTGCCACATAGCATAAAATATATAAAAAAATTTTGCTTTTCAACCAGTATGAAAACTAGAGTTCAGTGTTTTATGATCTTTTGGAGTATACCCAAGTCCTCCTAAGTTTATATTCTACGAAGCCTAGTGGTTCTGTGTCATAGGAAATAAAGCTTGCAAGCATTTGTTTTCAGTCTTGGGCATAATAAGTTTTATATGCAGGCCCAAATGTGGTTAATAAACTGATAGGAATTTTCTGTTAAATATGTATCATTAGTAAAATTCCCTACATGAATTAGATCAAGAAACCTAGAAGTTACAGACCTTACTCACAGAAATGAAATAAGTTAGGACATATATAAGATTAGAATTTCTGATTTCTCTTCATTCCCAGATCTCACAGAATTTAAAGATAATTAAAAATGCAATCTACAAGTAGTGGATAATCAGAAAGTATTTGCTTTCCCCCCATAGTTGTAACATTTATTTTGTTTTCTGACAGTTTTTGTATTATTGTTTTTTAAAAATATTTTTATTGATTTTAGAGAGAGAAGGGAAAGGGCTAGAGAGATACAAGTATCGATGAGAGAGAAACATCAATTGACTGCCTCCTGCATGCCCCCTAATGGAGATTGAGCCTGCAACAGGGCATGTGCCCTGACCAGGAATAGAACCATGACCTCCTGGTTCACAGGTCAACATTCAACCACTGAGCCAAACGGTCCAGGCTCAATGTTTCTCTCTCAATGTTTCTCCCTCACTCCTTCCACTCTCTTTGAAAGCAATGGGAAAAATATCTTTAAGTGAGAATTAAAAACACACAAACAGGAAAATATGATAGTAATGTTTGATAAAGTATAGGTTTTATAGCAAACTTATAAAGAAGGGCCAGCCAAGCTGGAAATATACTTGAGTTATAAATTCTCTCCAATTTTTTTTTACATATTTTTATTGATTTCAGAGGTGGAAGGGAGAGGGAGAGAGAGTTAGAAACATCAATGATGAGAGAGAATCATTGATTGGCTGCCTCCTGCACACCCCACACTGGGGATCGAGCCTGCAACCCAGGTATGTGCCCTTGGCCAGAATTGAACCTGGGACCTTGTAGTCCGCAGGCTGATCCTCTATCCGCTGAGCCAAACCGGATAGGGCTAAATTCTCTCCAATTTTATTGGGATGCCGTTTGGCTTAATGTTTCCCTTGAATTAATCTGGACATAAGTATGAGAGAAGACTTGAAAGCTGTGTTTTCTTCTTCATTTTGTTATTTATTTAAAAATTTCTAGTCTGTAACTGATAATTTTTCTGTTATCTCATTAATGTGTGAATTCCCTTTAGTTCTTTCTTTCTATGTATGTATTGTTATTTTCATTGCTTGTTAGTTTGTGTGTGTGTGTATCTTTTAGTATCTTTTTAAAAGACTAAATAATTCAGACTATTCCTGATAACCAATCTTTAGAGTTCCGAAATCAATACAAACATTAATTAGCATCTGGGAAAGCAGAATAATATGACCCAACATTAAGAAATAAAGTAGTGAATAGAAAAAGACTCCAGGATGATATGAATAATAGAATTAATAGACAATTATTCAGAGTAGCTAGTATAAGATATTTAAAAACTTGAAAGAAAAACATGGCCTTAATGAATAGAGAAATAGATGGTAAATCTCAGAAGAGAGAGACAACTACTTTTAAAAAGAACCAAATTGAAATCTAGAATGAAAAATCACAATATCTGAAATGAAAATTTCATTCTGATGAGCTTGAGAATAGGTTAGAGGTAGCAGAAGAAAGGGTCAGAAAACTTCAACACAGTTTAATTGAAATCATTAAATCTGAATAATAGGAAGAAAAAGATAGAAGAAAAATGAACAGCTCTTCAGTGACCTGTGAAAAAAATATCAAGCATTGAATCATCTGCAGTTAGAGTCCCAAAAAATAGAAAAGCGAGATAAAAAAAGACTTGAAGTAAATATTTGAAGATATATTGGTTTGTGTTTTACTGATATGATGGAAAGAAGTCAAATTATAGATCGAAGAAGTTCATTAAATCCAGAATAAATACAATGAAAACTATGCCTAGATACACCATAATAAAATTGGTATAAACCAAAGATGAAGACAAAGAAATGAAAACTGGCAAAGAAAATCAATACATGACATATAGAGGACCACAAATATGAATAACTAATTTCTCACCATAAAATGCAGGTGCCAAAAGACATCTAAATATGTGAGCAAATATAAATAATTAGCTCATTTTTTCTTCTACAAATTTATTTTAAAAAACAAATGAAACATTAAGGCAAAATGATATAACTATAAGGTGCTTCATAACCAATGTAAAATGAAAATATTTGAAAAATTTAAAAAGAGATGGAGGTTATAAGAATACTGTTGTAAGAGTCTTACCTATATGACATATAGCATGTAAATTATGAAATGATAAATATTAATTATAGATAGACTCTAATGATAGTTATATGGGCATTGTACTTATTACAGCAACCACAAAAATAATAATAAAAAGACATACAGCTAAAAAGCATGAGAAAACAATACATGAAAAACTAGAAATATTTAGTTAAACCAAAAGTACACATCAACAGTGGAACAGGGAAACAAAAAACAAATGATACAAAATAGAATGCGTAGTCCAAAATAGTAGACTTTAACCCAACCATACCATTACATTAAAAGTAACTGGGCTTGGGATATATTCTTAGAAGTGGGATCACTGGGTCAAATGTAATACCTTAATCAATAAAGAAAAAAAAGATTGTACCTCAGTCTTTCCAATTTCTATTATAATTAAAGACTGTCAAAGCTTCAAAGAAGTCAAAGAACAATAGCCACACACCTAGAATTTACCAAAATCATCCCAAATCAAACAGACAAATAGCAAATTTATTGCAAAGTTTCTATTGTGATTGGGGAAATATTTTTATTAAATATTAAGAAAAAATATTATACAAAACTATATAGTAATTATGATTTCAATGATCTGTTTAAGTACATTTTGATATCTGCCTTTCTAGTTACGTTTTTAAACGAAGAGCAGTTGCTTTTGGGATATGGAATTATATTTCTGCATTTTAGACATATACTTTATGTGACTATATATTTTCTTAGTTATCTGAAAAAGCTCACTAATGAACATATTTGAATAGCTTCGTATATCACTTCATATTTTTTACTTTCTATTAAATCAATTAAATATATATTTAATGTGATTTTAATTTAATAACTTAAACATATTTTTATTAAAAAAATTAGAAACTATGCTGCGGTAAAAAAGAAGGAGTTCTTACCATTTGCAACAGCATGGATGGAACTGGAGAGCATTATGCTAAGTGAAATAAGCCAGTCAGACAAAGATAAATATCACATGCTCTCACTCATTTGTGGAATATAATGAACAACATAAACTGATGAACAAAAACAGATCCAGAGACAGAGAAGCATTAATCAGATCGTCAAACCTCAGAGGGAAGGTAGGGGAGGGGAGGGGTAAGGGGGAGAGATCAACCAAAGGACTTATCTGCAAGCATATAGGCCTAACCAATGGACACAGACAACAGGGGGGTGAGGGCATGAGTGGGGGGGAGGGGGAGTAACGTGGGGATAAGGACACATATGTAATAACTTAATCAATAAAAAAATTAAAAAAATAAATAAATAAAAAGAAAAATGTAAATAAATAAATAAATAAATAAATAAATAAATAAATAAATAAAAGGATAGAACTCCCCTCCTCCCCACCCCACCCCCCAAAAAATTTAGAAACCCTTCCTGAGCAAAAAAAAAAAAAAAAGGTAACTGGACTACACACTCAAATTAAAAAATAAATATTTACAGACCAAAAAGAAAGGTAAATATTGTACAACTGGTTTTAAAAACCAAATTCCAACTATATGTTCTGTACATAATAGTGAAGGAAATTTTCAGGGAATAAGGTGGGTCCTTGGGAGAGGAATGCATATGTGAAGGGAAGGAGATAGCTCCAAGACGCCAGAATGCTCACCTTACTTTTGCAGAGGATAGAGAAATGTTACAAGGGGAAGGCATACATTCACAGAGGATAGAGAAATGTTACAAGATAAGGGGAGAGAAGAGGGGAGCACCACGTGGGCTTTGAACTTTGAAACTGATACCCTGGAAAAGAGTGACCAATTAGGAAAGCACAGGGTCATACAATGGGGAAGGGGTCCAATCAGAAGGTAGCAAGATAGACAAAGAACTTCCAGCCTTTAAAAACCTTAGAAAAAGGGGTTAGTTATCCCCTTGAGAACCTCTCCCTACATGGGAGTTTGTAATTCCTTCCAATAAATTTCCACACTTTTACTAACAAGTCCTTTAGTCCACGAATTTTATTCTTCAAACTTTGTGAGGCAAGAACCCACAGGGAGAATCCACTCCCCAAACTGCACGTTACAATAGTACATTGAAAAGAGACACAGAGATTAAAAAGCAAAAATATAGAAGATATACAGGGCGGGGTAAAAGTAGGTTTTCAGTTGTTTGTATGAAAATAATACAATAACTAATAAATAATAATACAAGAATAAGCTATTTCCCAAACTCACAACTGTAAACTTACTTTTGCCCCACCCTGTATATACATGTAAAAATACTTGTATTTCTTTACCCTCTATGGATTCACAATGACTTACTATATGTGCAGCCGATGTTGAGTGCACCACTTAGATTCCCCCTTGAGGACGGAGGCACTAGTCTCATCAAAGGCTAAGGGAGTCGGACAGTGGCAGCGCTGAGCTGAGGCGCTCTCAGAAAACTGCCCTCAGCCAGAGAGCCTCAGCTCGCCAAAATCACCCGCTTCCTCTGCCATCACCACCACCACCAGTGACTTCCCTAAAGGGTACAAAGGCCCCGCCATCTAACTCCAAGGCAGAACATTTCTGAAAGGTCCCCCAGCTGCATGGCTCCCTGCTGGGTTTGCAGAGGCCTTTCTTGTAACCACATCACATCGGCATCACATTTTAACTCTTTGCTCAGCCACAGAGGACCTCATAGGTGCCCTCTCCTCCTGCACAGCTTCAGAGTTCCTTCCCCAGGGAACCTGACCTAAGACGGCATAAGTATTTTTGCATATTACTATGAACTTTTCATTGGGAATATTACTTAACTTTTCTATAATTTAGTTTTCTCATCTATAAAATGAAGAAAAGTAAAAGTGCATATCTCACGGAATTATTTTTATAATGAAAAGTGGTAAATACATTTACAGATTTTACAATAGTGCCTGGTATGTAATAAGAGCATTCAGTAAAATGTTAGCTATTATTATAATTTTGACAGATACTTAAATTTTGAAATGAATGAGCCATATTCATGGTCAGTAAATTCAAAAAAATTCAATTAAAACCCTTATTTTAATATTTATTCAGCTGTGAACTTATTTTTGCATAGTATTTTCTATTGGTACTTATTTCCTATATACATTTACAAAAGTAAAATTAATGAGTCAAAGATACACATATTTAATAATAAAGAAAGTATATTTTACACTTACTTAATTTATTATTATTTATTAATAATAAATTTATTAATTTATTATAAAATTATTTATTTATAAAATTATTTATTATAAAATTAATAAATGCCCATTATAGAAATGTTTTTTAGTATGAAAATATAGCAAATGGCTAAAAAGTAACTAAAATTCTATAATTTTCTTTATGTAAAAATTGTAAAGGATTTTATTGCAGGATATCTCCATATATTTAAGTTATGATCATCAATATATTTTGTTAATGATAAAAATTGGAGGGAAGCCCTGAGAGGTTTGGCTCAGTGGATAGAGTGTCAGCCTGCGGACTCAAGGGTCCTGGGTTTGATTCTGGCCAAGGGCATGTACCTTGGTTGCGGGCACATCCCCAGTAGGGGGTGTGCAGAAGGCAGCTGATCGATGTTTCTCTCTCATCGATGTTTCTGGCTCTCTATCCCTCTCCCTTCCTCTCTGTAAAAAAATCAATAAAATATATTTTTTTAAAAATTGGAGGGCATTGTGTATTGAATATTCAGGTATCTGTGTGTTTGGGTTTGTTTTTTTTAAACTTATACACTTAAGCTTATATATACATAGAATATCTCTGGAAATATTCATGAGAAAGAGATAACCATTATTGCCTCTAGGAAGAGGATGTGAAAGCCTGGGAGAGTTACTTTTTACTAAGTACTCTATTCACTTATTTTTTCAATGTTAAAATGTATTTATCTTAATATTTTTTAAAAATCTAAGCAATAATTTGAAAATATTTTATTCAGTGAACTTGAAGATAAGTCTATAGAAATTATCCAATCTGAAGAAAAGAGAGAAAAAACATTAAACAGTTCTTCAAGGAGACAACATTTAGCATACTAACATATGTATAGTGGATATACCAGGAGAAGAAAGAAAGTCAGAAACAATATTTGAAATAATGGCCTAAACATCCCTAAATTGAGGGAAAACATTAATGAAAAAAATCAAGAAGCTTAAAAAACCTCCAAGTAGGATAAACATAAAGATAACCATATCTAGGTACATCATAATTTAATTGCTAAAAGTAAAAAAAAAAAAGTCATTAATTTTTTTAAAATTTACATTAAATGTGAGTGGGATAAATGCTCCAATAAAAATGCAGACATTTTTAAACCAAATAAAAATGCAAGATACGCCCTAACCGGTTTGACTCGGTGGATAGAGCGTCGGCCTGTGGACTGAGGGGTCCCGGGTTCAATTCCAGTCAAGGGCATGTACCTTGGTTGCAGGCACATCCCCAGTAGGAGGTGTGCAGGAGGCAGCTGATAGATGTTTCTCTCTCATCGATGTTTCTAACTCTCTATCCCTCTCCCTTCCTCTGTAAAAAATCAATAAAATATATTCTTAAAAAAAATGCAAGATACAACTTTACAAGTGACACACCTTAGTTTCAAAGGCACAAATAGGATAAAGGTGAAAGGATGGGACAATATACCATGCAAGCACATCCACAGATACTGGAGGGACTATAATAACACCATAGAAAATGAACATGAAAGTAAAAAAATGATTAGAAATAAAGGAAGATATTTCAAAATAAGTAGATATCAGAAAGAACAATTACTAATGTATATGTACCAAACAACAGAACCCCAAAAAAGCACATAAAATCTGACATACTTGAAAGGAGAAATAGATAATTCAACAATTATATTTGGAGATTTTAATACCACAATCTCAATAATTGATAAAACTACTAAACATAAAATCAGAAAATATTTGAGAGATTTTAACATCTAAACAACCTGAATACCTTAACCAATACTATAAAGCAATATATCCACAACACCAGGCATACATTCTTTTCAAACACAAATGAATTATTTTCCAAATTAGACCATATGCTAGCTCATAAAATAATTCTCAATAAATTTGTTTGTGAATTATCTGTTTGTATCTTTGGCCCATTTATCTAATGTGGTTTAAATTAATTTAAATAAATTCTTTATGTAATAGTTATACTACACTTCTTTTTTTTTTATTGCTTAAAGTATTACAAAGGGTATTACATATGTATCCATTTTATCCCCCCGCCCTAGACAGTCCCCTAGCCTCCCCTATCACCCAGTGTCTTATGTCCATTGGTTATGCTTATATGCATGCATACAAGTCCTTTAGTTGATCTCTTACCCCCCAACCTCCTGCCCCCCAACCCTCCCCGGCCTTCCCGTTGTATACTACACTTCTGTCTTCTCATATTGGCTGCATATATTTTTCCAATTTGGCTTTGTTAATAGCATTTAAGAATTTTTTATTTTATTTTTATGATTCTCAGAACTACTGACATTTTCCTTCACTAGTATTATAACTTACCTGCTTAGAGGTTCTCTCCCATTTTGAGGGCTTATAAAATTACCTCCCCCCCCCCAAGTTTTTTTCTTCTGAGACATGTTTTTGTTATTTAAATCTTTAGTTCATCTTTAGTGAATGTTTGAATTAAAGATCTAATTTTTCTCCATAATCAATTGTTTTTTTCAAAAATTAAAAAAAATGCAAGTTTTTTTTTTGTTTAATTTCAATAATCTTTTGTTTATCCACTGATTTGTGAGGTCTTCTTTATTGGATATTATATTCTTTAAAAACTTAAGTTCTAAGACTAAATACAGAGGTAGGCAAAGTAGGTTTATAGTTGTTTCTATGGAAAAAGACATGTAGATTATGATTATTACAATAGTTTAACTCTGTGGTTTTTTGTACTAACAACTATAAACCTACTTTTGCCTAACCATGTAGGCAAAACATTTATAGTTTTTTTATTTTACATAGATGTACCCTGTGTGTGTATCTATGCCACACATATACATATGCATATATGTATGTTTAAGATAAAAAGAAAATGTGCTTTCATGATAGAAAACAGGTAACTTTTATTTCTAATTTAAATTTCTTTTATAAGTATACATATTTTATTTTAAAATAAAATTTTACTCTCAAAGCTTTCTCAGTAAATTGAAAAAATTCAGTTTGTAAAATTTTTCTAATGCACATATTAGAATATATAAATCAAAAGTTATCTTAACGAATATAAGCTCAGGGTTTAAAAAGACTATTAATTCTATATTTGAGTAAGAGAAATAACTGCTGTCATATGTTAGGTAATTAGAATATGTGTACTTTTGAAAGCTTCGTATAATAAAATATAACTTTTTTATTACTGTTGAGAATAATCCCTTTCAGCCAAAAACTTCAGAGACAAAATCCATTCAGAGATAGGTAATATGAAGTAACTGACCTCATGTAGTTAGCTTCTTGAGTTATTCTAACAGAGTTTAAAATACCAGCTTTTCATTTCTTCATTTCTGCAATCTCTTTTCCATTGAAAAAGTGCAGAGAATCAAGAAAAGAAAAGGAATAAAAGGAACCTTGAGTCAGGAGAATAAAAAATCATCTAGATCAGCAATTTTCAACCTTTTTCATCTTATGGCACACATAAACTAATTACTAAAATTCTGCGGCACACCAAAAAATATATTTTTCTACTGTCATGACCAAAAAATAGGTTTAATTTTGATTCATTCACACTGGATAGCTATTGTTATATTGGCCATTGTAATTCTAAAAATATATATATATTTTACAATCTAAGGGAAAAGAGGTCAGTGCCCCTGACTAAATAGTCAGGTATTGCATGTTTTAAAAATTCTAGCAGCACAGGGGTTGAAAATTGCTGATCTAGATTGATGACTGGAATGGCTTCTCTGAGTGTGTCAAGAGTCCAATTTAGTGTGGCCTTTGGGCAGCTTTCAATATTCCTGACCTGCACCAAGGTGCCAATTGCAGATTGCCTCAGGCTATTGCAAAAATCATTTTCACAAATATAAACTGGTCTTTTACAATTTTCTCGTCTTTGCTCTGAGCTCTCTCTCTTGTGCTCTGTTCTCATGAGATCCAACATCAAGTTGACACGGTCACTTTAGGCTCTTTCTGTATATTTTTGTTTGTTTTTAAAGCCAAAGTTTCTTCCTAAAGTATTTTATTTTCTCCATATCATTGCTATTATGGGTATCTTTGATTGGGAATCCAGGTAAGTGGGCTCGGGCTCATTGATTTGACCCATCAGGATAATACTTAAACAGGAGCTTGAATAGGCACATGTGGTGAGAACATGAATGTCTCAAACATCACATTCCTGGGTGGGAATTTATTCCATTTTTCAGACATCTAACATATAATAGCTTATGGAATTTTTATGTTTAGGAACTTCTCCACTTTTTGGAATTTTGAAGAGGCAAGTATTAGAGCTTGTAGGACCTGAACATATTATACCATAGACATATGACCTAAGCTCTGTGTCGAGGGGACTCACCGATGCTAAACTTGAACTCAGGAATTAGTGTCACAAGAGAAAGAGTTCGTTCTCTCTTATTGATGGTGACAGTAGTGGTGTAGGCTGGCTGGAGCCCCAGGCGCAGAGTGGCATCAGAATGGTGGCAGAGGCAGCTGTGGGCATCAGTGCTCTACCTTTGGGGACACATAATGGGGTCACACTTGCTGACCTCCTTGTCCTTGGGTGAAGGTAGATGACCAGTCCTGACTAATAAACGGAACAGAGATGATTATGTCAACTTCTGGCTTAGTGTGTTTAATAGCTGGCGTGAGACCATCTTTCTCTCTGCCACAATTAGCAGTAAAATTCCAGATATTGGCTTCTATCAGCCTCGGTCCCAGAGTGAGGACAATGCAGAGCAGAGTTGCCTGTGATGGGCAAGCAGTGAGAGTGAGAAACAGCCTTGGCTGCTGGGGCGACAGTATCACCTCATGCATCATGACTGATGTAGTGGCCACCACAGCCGTGTACCTGGTAGAAAAGTGGCGCCAGAGCTGATCCGTGTTTGGCTACGATCCCCTTCTGATCAATTTTTAAGCATGGTTTTGGGCTCTTTCCAGAAAATATTCTTTAGTCTGGCTCTTCATCCTTTTCATCATTTCTGTGAACTACCTAATATCCTTTTGTAGACATTTTTTATTTCCTCTCAAGTAGCAGAGAGAAAAAACAGATCCTGCTATTAATTTCTCTTCCACAAATGTGTATAAACTCTTTGAAAGCTATTAATTTTTAAAATCTAAACCCAAGGTTAAGAGTAACACATTTCAAAAATTTGCTAAATATATAAAAGATGTGCATGCTATTTCCCCTAAATTTATTTCTTTCAAGCTCCAAGGATTTATCTTCATTGCAGTACAATTGATGAATAAATATATGTTCACCCTGTTTTCCTTAATCATGCTATTAACCTCAGAAATAGCCCTTTTTACTGTGTGCTGTCCAAACAGAACCATCCTTATCTCAGCAAACTAATCATCTCAGTTGGTTCCCAGGAGGTTCTAGGACTGTGTCAACCATTAAAAATGGAGTCCATTCACTGTCCCTCCCTATCCCACCACTGCCAGCCAGGAGTGTGCAACCTGGGGAAGCATACACATGCCTTCTCACTGTGCCATGCTGTCTCACTCTCTGTTGGTGAAGTGTAGATTGGATTACCTGTCATGTCCCTTCCAACTCTAAAGTTCTAGTACATTATCTTTTCTTGTTACCATTTTGTAGGTAACAAGTGGTATCTCAGAATCCATCTTACTATAAACATGATTCGCTGGGTTTTTATTTCCTAGTTTTACTTTGTTCATTTTAAAGTACAGGCACCTCCTTGGCCGTGATGCATTTTCAATGGGGCAGAGTTCCTCAGTCTTGACACTGTTGACATTTGGGGCCAGATAACTTACTGTGCAAAGCAGGATGCATGTAGCAGTATCTCTGGCCTCTATCTGCTAGAGGCCCATGGCACCTTTCGAGTGTGATGATCAAAATTTTCCCTAGACATTGCTAAATATCCCCAGGGGCAAAATTACCCCAGATGAAAATAAGTGCATTAGAGTGTGGAGGGCCCCCTGCCAGGGAAGGCGCCATGGGCTTTCTTTTAAGTTCATGTTGACTGAACCCAAGATGTAGGCACAGCCTTATCTTGGGGGCATATCTAACCAAGAGGTGAGACTGCCTCAGTTCAACTCTTCAAAGCCCAGGTGCCAGGGAATGGTTTTTATTATGTAAATCCAGTCAAGCACCAGGAATGAATGCGATTGGGGCCCACCTGGAGGTGACGATTTATGAAGAAGTTACAAGAATGCACACAATCCCTTTTATTGACCCTTAGTAAAACTTCCTGATGTTTGGCTATAAATAAAAGTTGCTGCCCTGGCTCTGCACTCTGTTCATTTATCAGAGGGCAGACGCCACACCCAGGCCCAGCTTTCCCTCTATTTCTGTCTCAGTCTTGTTTTTTTTCATTCTTCGTTAACCCTCGTTGCATTCTACTCAAAATTCTTGAACCCCTGAGTTCTCTCTTTGGCGCTAGTTGCAGGAAGGGAGAACGTACCCTCATATTAGAGTGTCTCCATTTGTGTGAGATTTTACTTTCCTAAAGAGCTGTCTCATTTTTATTTATTTACTTATTTTATTTTATTTTATTTTTTTAGTTGTTCTACTTATTTATTATTATTTTTTAATTTAAATTCTTTATTGTTTAAAGTATTAAATAAGTCTTCTTTTCCCCCCCATTGACCTCTCCCCAGTTGCTCCCACACCCTAGCACATGCCCTCACCCCGCTACTGTCTGTGTCCATTGGTTATGCTCATATGCATGTATGCAAGTCCTTTGGTTGAGCTCTTACCCCTACCCCCCACACCCCCGCACCTTCCCTCTTAGGTTGGACAGTCTGTTTGATACTTCTGGCTCTATTTTTGTTCATCAGTTTATGTTGTTCATCATATTCCACAAATGAATGGGATCCTGTGATATTTATCTTTCTCCTACTGGCTTATTTCGCTTAGCATAATGTTCTTCAGGTCCATCCATGCTGTTGCAAATGGTAAGAGTTCCTTCTTTTTTACAGCAGCGTAGTATTCTATTGTGTAGATGAAGCCTCTCAAACTTGTGGTCCACAATGAACATTTCTGTGGCCCAGCCAATATAACGGTATGCAAGAGACATTTTAATAAAAATTTTGTAACTTGCCCTGGCTGGTTTGGCTCAGTGGATAGAGCATTGGCCTGTGGACTAAAGGCTCCCAGGCTCGACTCCAATCGAGGGTGCATGCCTGGGTGCGGGCTCAATCCCCAGTGGGGAGCGCGCAGGAGGCAGCCGACCAGTGACTCTCTCTCATCATTGATGTTTCTATCTCTCTCTCCCTCTCCCTTTCTCCCTGAAATCAATAAAAATACATTTTTAAAAATTTTCGTAACGTAATTTTTACAATATCCTGGTATACATATTCTATATATATATAAAAGGCTAATATGCTAAGTGTCCAACTGTCTGCTCGGTCGCTATGATGCACACTGACCACCAAGGGACAGATGCTCAACGCAGGAGCTGCCATGATGCGCACTGGCCATTTACAGAGAAATGGCACTGTTGACCTGGTGCCCACAAAGCAACACTCGGCTTTCCCCAAGTGGGACACAGGCCCTGCCACCACCCTGGGGCAACACCCCACCAAATCGCAGCTGATGCTGCTGAGACCCCATGGCACAAAATGTGGCCCATAGCCCAGCCCCGCCTAAGCTGTCTCATTTTTAAACTTGAGAATTTCACTCTGTCTGTAATGCCTCTTATAGATACTTCATAAAGATATTAATGTCAATTCCAAGTAGAGCTGTAGTCAGTCAGGGGCTACATACAAACATTTAAAGTTTTATTTTTTTAAAGTGGACTATCATATCACTCTGTCTCCATTTCAAGCATTAGCAGTAAGCTCTTTGATAAAATTTTAGCACTACCAAACTACTTTAAATCTCAAATAACAAAAGTGAGATAATTTTCTTTTTCTTCTTTCAAAAAGATACAGCATTCCACCCAAGAAGTTTAAAATGTTTTTAAGTGTCTTCTCTGTAGAGAATAAGATGAATTCAGACTTTACTATTCTGTATATGTAGAGATCACACCACTATTGGTGATAAAATCTCTGTTGTCAGAAGAACTTATTATTTTTCCCTGTTCTTATTCTTGTACACTTTAACCCGGAGGCCACTGGTATTCAAGTGAAATATCTGGTAGGGGCCCAGAGTGACAGCTGACAGATTTGTCTGGGTGGTAGTGCATGTAACTGTGTGTGTGTGTGTGTGTGTGTGTGTGTGTGTGTGTGTGTGAGAGAGAGAGAGAGAGAGAGAGATGTCACCATACATGTACTCATTCAGTATTTTTTTTTTTTTGGTGCAGGAGACAGATGTCCACCCTGATAATCTTTACTGATAACCCTGTGACTGGAAATTGACTTGCTACCTATGATAAAGCGAAAACGAGGTTGAGTCAGATAAAGAGGAAATGAAATAGAATCTGTAGAGAAGAAAATGAGCACAAAGTCAATAGGTGAGGAAGAAAGCTGCTGCACAGTGATTCAGGATTATTTGATCAATGCAGGGGAAAATGTAGGGGGGAATATCAGGCAACCCAGTTGTTTAGTATTCTATCTACAAATCAGTCAGAGAGCTGTCTATGAAATGGTGAGCTATTTCAGTGTTGGGTGGGTAATTCTGCAGTGAGAAAAGCAGATGCAAATGAACCAAAACAGCTCAAGTCACAGTTGTAGGATAGATGCTATTTGGACCAACCACCCTATATAATAACGAGCTAATACGCTAATTAGACCAAACAGCAGGATGACCTTCCGGACCACCTTCCAGACGAAGCCAGGGCCATGAAGGCTGAGCCCCTTGCACGAATTTCATGCATTGGGCCTCTAGTATACTCATAATAAAAAGAGTGAAATTGATTTTAACATTTTTGGTATTAGCACTACTTTTCAATATTATATACATTTTGCATTCATTTTAGAATAAACAGTAAATTGAAGGGAGAGCAAAGGCAAAAGATAATAGAGACAAGGCTTCCTTAAAAGTATATGCATGGACTTAAAAATTAATGAGAAGGCAGATGTCAGAAGAAAGAGGGAGCCTGAACAGGATGGTTACACTGAAGTATGCAGACTTTGTGATTCTCATGAGGACTATCACTAATAGTTGCCCATTGAGTCTTCTTAAGGTCTCTTCATGATCATCTTTTGAGAGTGGTATTTGCTTTTTTTTTTTAGTCCAGCACAAACTAAATTCTAACTAAATTTAGTATTTTTGCTATGTCAAACTTAAAAAGAACTGCTTTGTTTTGGTTTCTCAAGAGTTTTGAAATATTTTCATCATATGCCTGAAGATATGTTTTGCACAGCAGGTGTTAAGGATCCAGGAAGGTCTGTTGGACAAATGATTCATAAATATGTGTTCTCATACTGTACAATAGTTGAATAGAACCACACAGATGGAGCCACCCTATTCTATTGAGGAAGTGGTATGTGTTTTTGTAAAAACTGTGATACACATGGTTTTTAGCCAAGGAGCCAGACTCTGAGAAAGTTTTTGGAATAATTTACTTATGTTGTACTGATTTGTTCAGTAAGAGCGTGATGTAAATATACCCTTATTACATACTAGTTGCCCGGTGCATGAAATTCATATGGGGGGAGGGGGGGAGTAATCCCTCAGCCTGGTCTGCACCCTTTCCAATCTGGGACCCCTCTGGGGATGTCCAAACCGGAAGTTGGACATCCCTCTCGCAATCCGGGACTGCTGGCTCCTAACCACTCGCCTGCCTGCCTGCTCACCCCCACCTGCGCCCCCCCCCCGCCCAGCCAGCCTGCTCACCTCCAACTGCCCCCTCTGCCAGCCTGATCACCCCCAACTGCCCCCCCACCAGCCTGATCACCCCCAACTACCCTCCCCTCCTGGCCTGGTCGCCCCTTACCACCTCTGCCTCGGCCCTGCCACCATGGCTTTGTCTGGAAGGATGTCCAGGTCTCCTGGTTTAATTAGCATATTGCCCTTTTATTAGTATAGATTACAGAAAGGCCTGGAGAGTCTTAATAAAAGAAATTTGAGGCATCTCGGGAACTATAGATAAGAACATAGGTAAAATGAGTGCTACTGATGAAAAAGATGCTATCTGGTATTTGATGGAGACTAAGAAGTAAGCTTTAGTACTTGGGTAAAGGACATATTTTAAATCAAATAGAGGGTGACTGTGTGGCGTTGGTGGTATAGTGCTGAGCATAGCTGCCTTCCAAATAGAGGGTGACTAAAGAGTAGCTTTTCATTCTGCCACTTACTATCTTGTACTAATGTCACACTGGTGAGGAGACATAAATGTTCCCTGAAGACCTGGGCAATGGGGCTATCTAGGACTTTTCTCAATCATGATTTAACTAAATATTAGTGATTGAAATGAAAGGCTTTTAGTACCCATGCACTGTATTTCATGAAAAATATTTCTGATGGTGATGGGGTATTTATTTATTTAGTTTTAAGTATATTTTTAATGATTTCAGAGAGGAAGGGATAAAGAGCAAGAGAATCCCTGATTAGCTGCCTCCACACCCCACACTGGGGATCAAGTCCACAATCAGGGCATGTGCCCTGACTGGGAATCTAACTGTGACCTCCAGGTTTATGGGTCGACACTCAACCACTGAGCCACACGGGCTAGGCAATAATGGAATATTTAGAGAGTATGGAAGACTTTGCCCAACTATTCACATGAAAACACCCTTTTATTTGTCCTCACATCTCCCATGATATTTCATCATCATTTACAAATGGGATATTAGTAAACAGACCCATAGAGTTTGAATTCTAGGAGGAGCAGTACAGATTTAATTTTCCATGCCTAGAGGACCCATCAAGCAAAGGAGTGGCAAGATCACAGTTTGAGAAGATGATACTAGCAGAACTAAGAAGGAGTTTGAAGAGAAAGAATGGAACACAATGAGATAATGTTTTGGCACTCTTCCTCAGTCAGCTAGTTGAACACACAAGTTCACTGAACGATTGACAAAAGCAGGCTACACATGCCTCCCAGGCTGTTCAGTGTATTTGCTAAGGAACCCCTTGCACATCTCATACCTACTCAACCCAAATTTAAATTCTTAGTTCCTGCCTCTTGCTTTTGGATTGTCTTTTATGCCAAATTTCCAGGCCTTTGGGTCATTCCTGTCCCCCAAGACTTTGACCTTTCCCTTTCGTGGATGCCTATCCACCATGTATAACCCCTGTCCAGTCACTTGGATTGCTCTTCGGCCTCAAAGCCCCATGTGGCGGGATGGGATTTGGATGATTATCATGTTCTTTATATTGTGGCTGAGAGGTAATAAGCATCACAGCAGGGAGTTAATGACTAAGAGGATTTTGGAGTCAGAACGACACTATTTGGTAACATTACTGTAATTTCATATGAGGGGTAGGATAAGTAGAAGGCAAATCTGTGATTGTGGCCTTGAAGAACCTAGAGAACCGTGGGAGGCCTTAACTGAGATCTGGGAGACACAAGAGCAATAGAGTCTTTTAGGAGTGAGTTAAATTTTTAGCATGTTAAATTTGAGGTACCTGTAGCATATTTTTGTGGAGCTGTGAGACCAACTCTCATGAAAAATACATAGATAAGCAAGTGTTTTTGAGAGCCCAAAGCTGAAACAATTGAGTGGTGATATTAACCATAGGGATGAGGAGAGTAGGAAGACAGAAGGCCAAGGATAAATACTTGAGTTTTTCACACTTAATTGGTTATCAGAGGGACAGAAATCAGCAAATAAATTCAAGGAGGATTCAGAAAGGCACAAGAAATGCAGGAGTGTGGAGAGAAGAAAAGTGGAGTGCTGCATATATCCTTATTCTTCTTAATAAAAAGGGGTATAAAGTTTTCTGCTATAGACTAAGCCAAGAATGAAATACATTGGCCTGGCATTTTCCTAAATAACTTATTGTCTTATGGCTTTCCTTGGTTAATTGCCCTTCTTCTTGGTTAATGGTGTCTTATTAGCTTGAAAATAAAGGCCAATAAGGAATAAAGCACAGTTCCCACTGAGCACAGTTGAAGGCAAGCCTTCCATTAGTGACTATAACTCAAGCTTCAGTGTTTGTCACCATCTTTGACTTGCTTGCTAGATTCATAATTTATATGAAAATGGTTAGATGTGCAGCTGCTGGGTTCCTCACCTGGCCAGTTGGTGCTTTTGGAAGGTTCATTTCAATGAATTCTATAAATGCTTCTTCCAAACTTTTTGCTTGTGACTTCCCAATTCAAATGCTGGTATAATTATTTGATTGGAACAATGTTCCTTTTTGGTCAAAATTAGTAGATCATATTTTGATTGGTATTTGTGGGATTTTAATTATTAGTGGTTTATTACTGTTCACTACGTCTTTAAGTGAAAGTGATGAACTTTCTTAAGAAGTTGTTCATATGCTCTTATCTTTTGAATATAAAGGAAATATGTGTGCATAGGTGTGTGAGGATATGGAAATAGATATCTATAAATATACCCAAATGATGAATTATTACTAGGAATTTAGCATTGCTTAGTGGGATTAAGTAATGATAATGACATGACCAGTATACAATAAGTGAAAAAGAGACCTAAAATCCAATGAACAGTTTGATGAGCTTTGGGGAGAAAGAATCATTGATAGATTTTAAAAAATTAAAAAGAACCACACCAAAATATTTATAGTGGTTGTAGTTGGATGGTGGGTGATCTGTTGGTAATTACTTTCTAAATGTACACGACTGTATATTTTAAAGGCTCGTTAATAATAATGTACACTTTTATAATAAAACAAAGTTTTAAAACTAATTTCAGGAAATGAAAATATTTTTGTTTTATACTGTGACAATTCACTTTGACTCTTCTTTTTTGACTTTAGACAATAAATTTTAATCTTTGGATTCTGTGGCTTATCCTTAAATTTCATATGATTGAAATCCAGGCCTTACTTGAATAAAGAATCACATACCTGAAGAAGCAGTCTGTGTGTCATTTTCACCTCTTAAAGGATTTTCAGAGCTTCCAAGTCTTTAAGCCCTCCCTTACATCCTAGTTGAGAAATTCTATATTGTGTCTGTATTGTGTACCAACTTATGCAATGATGCTCCCCCTCTCCTTGAACCTGTATAAGTGGATTCATTTTAGAGTCTCCAAGAGTTGCTCAGTGCTTTGAATTTGCAGAGAATCTTTTACAAGGGCTGGCAAACCAAGCACAGCCAAGTACTGTGCCCCAGTGACAGGAACAGAGAAAGAAATCTGAGGTGTTAAATAAGTTGTCCACTGTAGAGTAGTTGCAAATTGATACTCAAAATTCCAACTAAGTAATTTCCATGTCTTTAAAACTTTTCAAATTGCCAGGATACACTGAAGTCTTTAAATTTGTTCTATCTTACGACCACTGAGTCAGCAGAATTAAAACTCGGGAATGTGAATGACAGTATGACTGACAACAAAGTTACCCTTGAGGGCAACTCAAAGTAGGAGTAGATGTACATTCTAAAGACGAGGACTTTCCAATATGCCTTCTCTTCGCCCATCTCCCTGAAAGTAAAAGTCTTAGCATTTTTAATAGACTATGTCAGACCTGAATCATGAGTAAGTATAGAGATTAAATGTGCATGTACATTTAAATGTGTGCATGTATGTGTGTGTGTGTATACACAAATATACATATTCATACACATAGGTGTTATATGTAAGGCATGTTACACAATCCTTTTAGTAAGTTTAAAGATTACATTTAGCTTGTTAATGGAATGGGGTGGGTTATTACCTGACTCAGCATCAAATATCTCAATTGTTATCTAATTATACTAATTAGGAAACAGTTTTTGCTCATTTACAAAATACAAAACCAGTCTTTAATTTTCAAAATTATTTGCTGTTAGTAATTTAGTCTATATTCAGTTGCATATTTATTACTTTTATATTAACCTCTATAATGTTGTCTACATGTTTTATTGTGAAAAATAAAAGACTTTAATGCATTAACAAAGAAGTATGTCTCACATGGGTGGTCTAACTTCTGACACTGATTCGTCAAGGTAACAGCAGAAGTCTCACAAAATGCATTGGTTTTCCATCTTCTGGAATACTGAGCAGCTTATAAATACACTTCCCTGCGGACCTCATCAGGTTATACATTTTTTAAGAGACACCTAGCACTACCAGCAAGTCATAGGCAGTCTAAGCATCGCAGCTCTTCCATCTGGCCTGCGTTTTGCTGCCTATATTTGTACATCTTCACATGAGGAACACTCTAGGAACGAAAAACTGTTCTCTCCTTCATTATGCATGTGGTGTGCGATGCAATTTACCACCCAACAGATGTCATAGCTAAATACCCAGGATCATGTCATGATTCATTCATCTTAAGACAATCTGCCTCAGAAATGCATGGCTTTCTATAAATTGGGAGACTGTAGCTTTTGAGTAACTCCATAAAATGCTGTCTGTTTATAACTTTACTTTTTTTAAAAAAGCACAATTATAGACCAGATTGTTTTCAGGTAGGCCACCTCTTTTTGGCTGCACTTTATATATCTCTGCCACAAATAATAATAATAATCATAATCATAAAAAGTATCACTTTTTTGCCAGAATGGTTATTGAGGTAACTCTGAAGGTTATCTTAAAACTGAGGTTTTGATGTCTAGACAAATCTGGTGGAACACTATTTCTCTGCCCTCGTAA
Source organism: Myotis daubentonii (assembly GCF_963259705.1). Classification (NCBI taxonomy): domain Eukaryota; kingdom Metazoa; phylum Chordata; class Mammalia; order Chiroptera; family Vespertilionidae; genus Myotis; species Myotis daubentonii. Next base: position 54,249,931 of record NC_081843.1, read on the forward strand.
AGCAGGCAAAACATTCCTGCTGGGTGGTATTTTACATAATATTGCCATTAAACATGGTCTATCTTTAGTAGGAGAAGCAGACAGTCATAAGTCAAATAGGGATGAAGAATTATCTGAATCAGAGGAGATACACTTGCAAATGAGTAACCGAAATTATTATTAAAGGTAGAAACATGACATCGAGATTAATAGAGTAAAAGGTTGAAAGAAATGTTTAACTATGGGGAGTAATTATTAAAAGCTTTTCCGTAAAAGAATATGTTACGTAGTCCCCTATTTTTGGAAGCTTATTTTTCTATGCTGGAATAAAGAACCCATAGATTCTTCACTACAGCTGTTGCGGTCTTGATTAATCTAAGTACTGTAACCATAAAAGGAAAAGTAGCTTAATTAAAAAAAAATGTTAGAGCAGAATAGAATACATTTACAATAATTTCCCTTCCCTTTTTGGCTGAATGCAAGAAAGAACACCATCCTTTCTTTCAAAGGGAGCAAATCAATATCTGCGCCTTTGCAATTACCCTCGAGGCACAATGTTATACGGGCGGGGGCACCAACAAAGGAATCGTAGGTTAAAAACTATATCCCTCAGCATTAAAAAAAGAAAAGACCCATTTAATCTTGCCTCATTTATTTCTGTTCTCCTCCCCCAATCAAACACTTATTGCAACTTCCAACATTAATCCCGGAAAAACCTTTCTCCCAAATACATAAGCTTGTTCTTTATTACTTAGTTCTGCTTTTAATTCCCTTCCAAAGGGATCCAAATTAATTTCCTTATTACCATGAGGTAAATATGTCTCACTGGGTTGATGTATAGATTGTTTATAAACATGAATGTATCCTTTTAATATTTACATAGCTTTTGAAAAGTATGGGGTAAAGTCACAGCAGGGGAGTTTCCCAGTTGGGACTTCTGTGTTTTCCTCTCCTGTGAATATTGAAATTGATTTCCTATGTGCATTTTTTGGAGCCCTATGGGAGATAGTTTTCTTATGATTGTGCTGTCAATTGCTTTTGGTATCTGTAATGATAGCTATAAGGGGAGAGAATACCTCATTTCAACTAGAAGAGGTAAGTACTTAAAATGTTGATTGTATGCTGTTAAACATTTCCCTTTTTGATAAATTTAAGAGGTATTTTTCTATAGTCACAACAGGAAAAGCAGCAGTATCAGGCAGAGTTTAGTATTAGTCATAATGATCTAGGATTCTTATATCATTGTCTTACCTTCCTCAGCAATTATCTCAATTTCTTAAGCGTATAACCAACCTAGTTTCATGGTGGTTGCTTTGCATCATGGCTGAGACAGATTACAATCCAGACATATTTTATTTTGGGGGGATTTCCCAGGAAAAATGGAATTATTTGTTATCTTTATTTCTGCCATGTGTTGGGTTTAATTTCAAAGTATTTTTTTACAACTCCATGTGAAAATAATAAAACACTTTTAATGATGCCCAATAATACTGTATACAGAATAAAACCAAGCACCACCCACCACTCAGCTCCCTGGAGTCTACATTAAAGGCTAAACACAACCTACCACACAAAATTAAGGGACGGAATGGGACCAGACTATACTGAACAATAGAAGAGTATTTTATTTCTCTGGCTTAAATATATCATGAAATATAAATCTATCTGTACCCCTTATATGACATTGAAAATAATACTTTATTTTGTAGATCCCTCAGGAATTGATAGAAGAGGCAATTTGGTTAAAACTATTTCTAACTCTTTCCCTTTTGGCTAAATTCAGATCTATTAACTGAATATGCTTGAAAGAGAAATTCCTTTATTGTTTTTAGAAACATATGAAGGAAACCTCAATCTTTTTTATACTGTGAGTCCGGTATACAGATTCTTTGTTTCTTCTAGAGGAAAAATGTTGTCTGCTATCCCGTTGGCTCCTTTGAAAGAAGGTTCTTTTTGTTGTAGACAAAAGTACATAAGAAGACTCAGTTGTCATGTTGTTTGAGTTGTCCTTAAATCGACTGAAAAAGTAAGAGACTTGATTTCAGGAACCTAGAGAGTTAGCTAAGGTATCTTTTAAGGGACATATCTTATTCAAAATCAGCAGCAAAAAAGTAGCACTTGAGATACTTGCTGAGTTATATCTAGCAAGTTATATCACCAAGTTATATCTTGCAAAAAGACTTGTCTATGGAGAAACAATACATGAGATTTATTCAGTCACCAATTCCATTGGACCAGGGGGTTTCTAGTTTCAAATTCACATTCCCTCAGATGACAGGCGAGCAATGTCAATGAGTGAAGCAGGGCAGGTGAGACATGAATGTTTGGAATTAATATTTGAATTTCAAATGCAAAAAAGGAAATGTACACATCTCTTTTGCTATGAACATACATGTCAGACCCGTAACACAACCATCTGGCTCTACTGATTGGCCCCAAAATATATGGTAAGTCCCAAATCTTCCACTAACTAGCTGTTTGAGAGAGGAAGCTTCTTAAACTCTCTGTGCTTTAGTTTCCTCATCTGGAAAATGGTAATTATAACAGTACCTACCTCATGGAACAGCTATGAGAAATAAATGAGCTGATACATTTAAAGTGCTTTAAGCACTACCTGGCACATAACAAGGATTATATAAGTACTTATTGTTATATATGTTTGTTCTCTGTTGCTTTCTCAATTTTCCTCTCTATCCTTATACTAGGATATACACACAGAACACATATACACACATAAGCACAAACATATCTAAGAATAATGGAGAAGCTCCAAAGACTGGATAATTGAAATTTGTCTCTCAAGAACTACTTTCTACCCTCCTCCACAACCTTTCCTGCCTTCTCTGCACCCCAGGAAGCTGACTTCTACAAATGACACAGCGTAGCTCATAGGCTTACCGTCAGATTTGCCTAAGGGAGTCACCCACTGGAGACTGGAAAGAGTAGGAGAATGAAGTCACGGTATTTCTTTCCCTGCCTCCAACCCTACTGGCTGGTTGCCAGTTGACTAGGTTCCTCTGCTGAAAGCCACAGTGCCTTTACTGTTTCTCTCAGTTACCACTCCTCTCTCTCTTGTCCAGGAGTCCTCAAACTACGGCCCGCGGGCCACATGCAAATACAAGTGTTGTATTTGTTCCCGTTTTGTTTTTTTTACTTCAAAATAAGATATGTGCAGTGTGCATAGGAATTTGTTCATAGTTTTTTGTGGTTTTTTTTTTTTAAAACTGTAGTCCGGCCCTCCAACGGTCTGAGGGACAGTGAGCTTGCCCGCTGTTTAAAAAGTTTGAGGACCCGTGCTCTTGTCCCTTTATGCCCCGTAGGTGACAGCCTCTACTCTTGCTAGCCCCACGTATTCAGGTCCTATCTCTTGCACAGGCTCACGTTTGTCAATGACTTTTCTGAATAAGCTGTCAGTGCCATCACTTTCTTGCTTGGACCCTGACTGATAGAGCCTCTTATTTAAAATTGTTTAATATCCTCTTTATTCTTTCCCTAAATCCTACTGAAATAGAAAATATAGTAAAATGATAACAAATCCACAGAAAGCATGACTATCTGATGGGATTGACAGCAGCAGAAAATACAGTTGTTAAATTCCACATTGACAGTGAAAATCAGGTAAACTGACCGTGCCTTCCTACATAGGTAACTTCAAAACAATTGTTTTTTTCCCCCTTGAACAAAAGCCTAGAATAATCAGTATTCAGAGAGAGAATAAGCTAGTTGAAGCAGTGGCTAGTAAGATTGGTCTGAAGTTATTAATACAATTAAAACATCTGAAGTAGTCGTATCCTTGGGAGGGGTGCCCCCCAAACAAGCTGTGAGTATAACTCTCTGAAGAGAGTGTTTTGACCCGAGATACCCAGAATGCCTCTGGCAGGACTGAGAAACAAGATCATTCCCTAGGTTACAAGTGGAATAAAGAGACATTTGCCTAGAGTGGCTCTAATACAGTTATACCTACAGGCTGAGTTGTAGAATAGATAGTCTTTGAAAATACCAAGTCAACATGAAAATTTAAGCATTCTTGTTCCTAGTTGCTAGAATTCATATTGTTGTTACAGAGTGAGAAAACACACACACTGAAAATACATTTCTCAGGTAAATGTGAAATTTTCTAGCAATTCGGTTTATTTTCATCTATAAAACTGGATTTTTTATATTCAAGCATTTATATGAATATCCATGCATATGTGAAAACAAAATACTGGAAAAATGACTTTCTAGATTCACTGAAGCTTTACAATACCATCAGAAGTCAAGCATGGTTTTCTTAATATACATGTAGAGCACTCAAAGCAATGGCAATAAAGAAGCATGTGTGTGTGTGCAATGCATGTGTATGCACACGTGCATGCATGTATGTGTGTGTGGTGTATGCTTGTGTGAACACACACATGCGTGCTCCTCAAGGCAAGTCTGCACTGCTGAAGAGCAATGAAATGGTGTCCACATGGTATGTTCCACTTTTCATTCTACTTTTCTCTGAAAACAATGTACATATGTAGATGTTCAGTTTTATAATTGTTTACATTCTAAGGAGATAAGTGAAGAAAAGTAAAATTTCCATTTCATTTTGTTACACAGAGAATATAGGAATATTTAATTGTAAAAATGAATTTGTTTCCTATAATAACATCAGCAACTTACAACCAACAACACAATCACAAAACACCCTAGGGCATTTGATCTTTTAAAAATAACTTAGATATTATTTTATTTTTGTGGTTTGACTATCAATTCATTATAAATACCTGAAAACTTCTGAACACGTTTTAAACATGGTTTGAAGTAGCACAATTTATTATTATGAAATCCTTTAAAAGCCAACTTAACATAACGGTTTCCTAACTTCTTTTTCAACTAAAATAAAAAAAAATCAAAGCAAAATCAAAACAAATAATGGACATAAAAGAAAAAGAAAGAAGCACCAAAAGTGATTAAGAGAAGTAAATAAACTACACATAATACTTTGGGGTCTCAGTCATGTGGTCCATTCCAGTCACAAAAATTCATTTTAGCCCTAGCTGATTTGGCATAGTGGATAGAGCGTCGGCCTGCAGACTGAAAGGTCTGGGGTTCAATTCCGGTCAAGGGCATGTACCTTGGTTGCGGGCACATCCCTGGTAGGGGGTGTGCAGGAGGCAGCTGATCGATGTTTCTCTCTCATCGATGTTTCTAACTCTCTATCCCTCTCCCTTCCTCTCTGTAAAAAAAAAAAAAAAAAAAATCAATAAAAAATATATAAAAAATGCATTTTAGAAAATGTAGGCTATGTATACATTCATAATAAGTTTCTACATTAATATAGTTTGAGGGAATTTAATTGGATAATAGGAGCTTAGTTCTCATTTGAACCCCTACAAGTGACTCTCATGGCATCAACAATAATATTTCCTAGACTCTCTAGACACAAAGATAAACATATTATTTATCTATCTTTGATGGAGATTATTTTACTAGGTTCTAAAGGGGTTTTGGTATCATATTTCCTGAGCTATCTTTGGAATATCTAACTCATTCAGGACTGTTAAAAATGATTTCCTTGACACAGGCATCAGGTAAGGTTCACATTTATTAGGTTCTAAATATCCATCGATGCTTTTAAGCCCAGAATAGAGCATGGCATTTAAATGTCCTATATCATGAAGTTAATTAACTTTCTAGGTTAAATGGACAAAGCAATTTCAAAATAATGTGAATATTTAATTTTATTAGATTAGCTTAATTTAATTTATATTTCTTTTTGAACAGAAAATAATCTCTATTGTGGTAAAATATACATAACAAAATTTACCACTTTAATCATTTTTATGTGTGGCATTAAATACATTCACATTATTGTTCAATTATCACCATCATCCACCCACCTGCAGGAACTTTTTCATCTTCCCAAACTGAAACTCCATACCCGTAAACAATAGCTCCTCATTCTCTACTCCCCCCAGTTTCTGTAATCACCATCTACTTTCTGTTTCTATGAATTTGACCACTCTAGGTACCCCATTTAATCAGAATTATACAATATTTATCCTTTTGTGTCTAGCTTACTTCACTTAGAATGATGTGTTCAAGGCTCATCTGTGTTGTGCTATATCAGAATTTCATTGCTTTTTAGAACAATGTTCCACTGTCTGTATTATTGATGAGATAAAAGAGGGCTAGGCAGTCAGTGACGAGACCACTGGAGAGGGAATAGCACAAGAGACTCTTGCAAAATAATAGGAATCAGCTTGCAAACTGCACCACAGAGACAAAGAAAAGGACCTAGAACTGAACCCAGCGTGGTGGGAGTTGCTAGGGCAACCCAATAAGGCGGGAACATTGACATCACCTGGGACCTGAAGTGGCAGTCCTCAATGAGGTCTGTCCCGCAGGCAGGAACTTGAGCTTTAAAATGTATAGATATTGCTAAGGCAGAATTCTTTGAAATGATCAATCAGGAGCTAGCAAAGCATATATCTACCCCTAGACTAAGAAGCACGCTCTTCTCTCTCTAGCACACTGGGTTCCTGGCTCTCCTGTGGCAGGGGATATGCTCCCTTGTACCCACGTGTCTTAGGGCCATATGGGAGTCCACACATGGACTAATGGATTTTAATTAGCTTGGATGCTGAACTACATTCCACAGTTGCAACATGGAACAGAAACTCTGGACACTGGCTTGCTTTTGGCTCTCCTGTAACCCCAGCTATACCTTTTTCAGGACCGACTTAAGGACCTAGGACTTTGGAACCTTGGTCAAAGAATCTTCACAGGCAACCTGCTTTGGACCCCCTCCCTGCCTGCTGCAGGGAATCTGACTATCTCTCAATAAACTTTGCTTCCTCCTACGATCTTTGTCTGTGAACTTATTCTTCCATTTTGTGAGACAACAAACTCGGACCCGATCACAGCACTTGGGTTTCATTATACCACACTTTGTTTATCCATTTATCTATCACTAAGACATTGGATTATTTCTACCTTTTAGCTATGGTGAATGCTGCTTCTATGAACCTTGGTGTAACTGTCTGATTAAGTCCCTGCTTTCAGTACTTTGTATGTACATACCTAGAAGCGGAAAGCTGGATCATATGGCAAGTCTATGTTTAATTTTCTGAAGACCAGCTATACTGTTTTCCACAGAGGCTATACCATTTTACATTCCCATCAGCAATTACCTTCTCTACAGGGATTTCAATTTCTCTATGTCTTGCCAATATTAGTTTCTTCTTAAAAAATAATAGCTATCTTAATGGGTGTGAAGTGGTATCTCATTGTGATTTTGATTTTGTATTTCTTTAATAATTGGTGATGTTGAACATCTAAAAAGAAAATAATTGCAACATTTGTTTTTTTCAATTCCAATCAACACTAGGACCAGAGAGTTGAAATTTCTTTTAATAATCTTTTGGGTTGATTTAATGTTATATTTTTTAAAGAAAAATGTAAAATCACTGCATATTTAATTAACATGTTAATTAAATTAATTTTATAGGTAAAACAGGATCACAACTGTTCTTTTGATCAAGACAATGGAAAATTATTTTCTACACCCTGTGAATTACAAATTTACCATCTCATTTCTACATTATGTGAGTAGCAGACTCTAATCAGGTAAAAAGGTATTATAAAATATGAAAAAATGTGAACAGCAAAAGAAACAACTATCAAACACGCAAACTAAGTTATTAAAATAGTTGGATTGAGCATTAAAAAATGCTAAAGGAACAATGTAAATTATTTAAGTTTTTTAAAAAACTTTTAAAAGAGACAATAGAAATTTAGAGGCTGTGAGAAGAGTTAGTGTTCGCATTTCAGAGATCTTTATTAATCTTGTAGATAAAGAATGGGGAACACTGTTGGAAGGAGAATGAAGAGGGATATTTAAGGCCAAAAATGTAGTCTTATTTGGAAAACAGATGGCTTGTAAAAATTAAGCTGTATGACACAAGGTTTGCAGGAATTTTGCTTGTTAGATTTAAGTTTGTTTTCCTCCCCTCTAGTATTTCCATTTAATCAGACAAAGCTTTGTGGTGATAGTTCTGAAGCTAGTGATTCAGATGCTGCCAGCCAAGGAGTTTCAATGGTTTTCTCTGAAAAGTAGTTTCATACTTCCTTTTCCAAGACAGTAAATTACCCAAACAAAAGTAACATGTGTAGTTTGCTGGAGGCCACAGAAAGAAAGGAAGAAATGTGTTTGCGCAGCAACAAAAGACTGTGGCTTTATTGGCAACACCATCAAAGCTAATCCATTTGCTTGCCAAGGCAGTGTGAATCCATTGCAAGATGTGTCAAATCTTTCAGAGAAGTATTTTCCTGGAGCACCCACTTGCGGATTCTAGCTCTTTCGACAAGCCCTCTGACTGAGCGGGAAGACTTTCTATGATATTGCAGAAGTGCTTTCCTCTTTGAGTTCTCCTCCTTGCAGAAATCATATATATAAGTAAAAATTTTGATTCTCCTTGGTCAGCAATTTTTCTATCAAATCACTGAAAAGATTTACTCTGGAAACCCTCTCATAAGTTTCTGATTAACAATCACTTCTGATCTTAATGAGCTGAAATCCGTTAAGATGTGATTCCTAAAATCATTTGGCACTATTTTAATCTACTCATTTTAAGTGTTTATTGACTGTTGTGAAGACATTTTGGAGAATTAAGAGGAAATATTCCAAGTTTTGGGAAATTTCAACCTCTGTCTTATGGTAATATATGCTGAATCTATGAATGTGGGGCAATGAAAATCCACAAAAATTTTATTGAGCTTCCATCCAAAGATTTTGCTCTATTTCTTAAGTTGTCATTTAAAAACAATTAGGAATTTAAGCTAAAGTCATTTTGATCATGAAGATAAATCTTTACATGCTAAATCACTAGACATCTTGTTATTTGGTTGAGCCTGCAGCCAGCTAGAATTACACAAACAAAAGAAACAAAAAAAGAATTCATAGCACCCTGCTTCACATTAAAAAGAATTGAATCTTAATAAAGTAGTTTAGATACTGTAAATAATTCTGTGCTGTAATTTGTGCAGTGTAATTCAGTATCTTCTAACTTTTAAAAAAACATTATTTGCTTTAAGTAGTACAGAAATGGTCAATTTTTAATGAAATTCACAAATTTTAGGTTTAGGGGTTAATGATAGGTTTTAGTGTGCATATAATTTTTTATTTAATTATGTGATATGGAAATGTTTTAAATATAAGTTAGAATAATTTTTATAATTCTGATGTGTTTACATTTGCTGTCAAGTAATAACTTTCTAGCATATAACAGTACTGCTTTATGTGGTATCTGATTTATAATATCTGGATAGAATATAAAACTGTATTTTTGCCATGACTTTTGGTGTCACTGGATTTTATCACTGGAAGATGCAGTCCTAAAATAATTGCGGAAAAGCTCTTAAAGTCATAAAGACAGAACTAGAACTCGTGAGTCAGAAAGGACCTCAGATGGTCATGAAGTGCTTCGCCTTTTATCTAGGTCCATAGTCTTCCAGTCTTGGAGGGCAAAAAATGAGCCATTAAAGTGCAGGGGAATGTTAGCCCTGTTTATATTTATTTATTTCATCCATTGAAAACACACATTCATATTACTTTTAAAACATACAGAACACAGTACCAGTTTCTGTAGTCAGCTTATAAAATAGACATATTTTGCAATATTACTATATGATATTGTTTGGAAACCATTTCTTTATGCAATACTGATATCAAATAATCCTGGTAAATGGTTGAGGAGAGCATGCTGAAGATGTGTTTTATAGTCCATATTCCATACCTAACTGCTTACATGATGTAGGTACTTAATTAGTAGATTTGAATAATTTTCCTAGGCTTAAGTTATTCTTCTTGATTATCTATTTGACAAATGAGTTGGACATCTGTAAAATATTCTCTTATGTTTTTAAAAAATTGTTCAGTTTTATGGGAATGTAGATAAGCTTACCTTTGAGAGGAAGCAATTGAGAAAGGAGAGAGAAAGAGAGAGAGAGAGAGAGAGAGAGAGAGAGAGAGAATGTGTATATGTGTGTGTGTATATATGTGTGTGTGTGTGTGTGTGTGTGTGTGTGTGTGTGTGTGTGTGTGTGTGTGTGTTTAGAAAGAAAACATTCACCAGATTAGAAAATATTCTATCTGGAATTTTCTTTGTGGCTATATCTACTATTTAATTGAGATTTTTACATTTAAACATGGTCAGAGAGGTGATAGATGTTTTTAAAACCTATGTAAAAGTTGTGAAAGTTAAAAATATAACTCTGACTCCAGATCAAATAATTACACACATATAATATACTCAACTTCATTTTCTACTGAAGTTTACTTTTATAATGAACAGAATCTGTTTGTCCTTGTCATCAAAATTTAGCATAACAGATTACTATGGTTTTATTTTAAGTGCTCAAATTCAGTAATTCACCATGCTTTATTCACCATCTAGGAATTATTCCTAGTGCAGTTAGTGGCTCAACATTTAGTTTTTACTCCATATTTAACATTGGTTAATTAATACTACAATATTAATAATGAGAATAAAAATAATAACATAGTAATAGTCAACATGATATACTCTAATTGGCTAATTGACTATCCTATTAAATGATTATTAGATCCCTGTAAGGTGGATAGTATTAATCTCATTTGACATATAAAGAAACAGAATTTCAGAGAGGTAAGTGACTTCCTCACATTGCTGGCAATGTGAAAATCAGATGTGAGCCCCATTCTGCCTGTCTCCACAGCCCATCGCAGAGAAACATTTCCTACAGCAATAGTGCAGGCCTTGACATCAGTCATTCGTTTTATATATACATTCTACTGGATATAGTGTTGAAGATACAGGATCACTGTTCCTGGAAAAAACAGTTTAAATCACACATTCAATGTGGTGATTTAGTGTATCATCCATCTACTTAAAAGCCACGTTTTTGTGGTTTAAGCCAGGCCAATGCTCTAAGTTGGAGTAAAATTAATTGTAGTAACATTCTTCACAACATATTGTCAATTGATTATAATAGGTTTATAGGTTTCTTTTGTTTGAAAAAAAATGCGGTTTCCCCCTTAAATATGATTCTCTAGTGCTGCAGATAAAACTTTTTAATGTTGAAGTTTAAACTTTTCAAAAGAAAATATTTTTCAAAACTAGATTTTAAATAATCTGTCTTGATAGCAAATACAGCTAAGTAATTTCTTGCATACCTACTATCTGCTCTGCAATAATTGCTGTGGGTTTAGGGATTAATGACACTTTCCTCCCCTTCAAAGATATATATGTACATAAATAATTATAATAACATATGATAAGTGCTATAGCAATCTAGGCATTCTCCAGGTGCTAAAGGTGTACTGAGAAAATAATAGTGAAGAAGTCCGGCGGAAATAAGAGAGGAAGGAAGGTGAACTTGTCTTGAAAGAATTTTACTAAGTTGCAAATATAAGGAAGAAATACATTTACTACCACATTTTTCAGTGATTTAGATCTAATATTATATGATGAAATAATTATAGAATAAGCTTATTTACTATTTTGAACACTGAAGAGGATTCTGGGAATATGACTACCTGAATGTGTCTCACCTCTCTTATTGCCTAACTTCAATCAGAGTTTCTTGAGGCAAGTGGTTTCTGGAATTGTAGAAACCCATGAGTTGGACAAAGGAGGCTCAATGAGAAAAGCAGCAAATGGCTTTCACTTCCATGGGTCAGGCAATAACCTGAACACTAGAATCAGAAAGCCTCAAGTCAAGGGTTGGTAGATAATAGATTCTGGGAAAAGCTTGGCCTTCAGAGTCTAGAAGACACAAAGGTTACTGTTGACAACAGAGCCATGGGAATTGACCTGGTCTTGCTGACTGACAAGAATCTGAGGAGCTGTGATCACCCCATTCCTAAGATAAGGAATATGTGAGGAGACTGGATACCAGGGAGATTTTATCCCAATGCTTTCAGGGAATGTCAACCTGCCTTCTGCTACCCTTACTGCCCATGATGAAAGAAAATGTATTGCTTTCCATCTCTTTTGGGACTGTTAGGATGTAGAATACTACAGTAGCCAGACTTGAGGCAGAAGGAAAAAAAGCTGCTCAGAAATCACAGAGAAGATAGGCAAAAGAGGCACCCAATGGAAAAGACTCATATAATGAAAATTTAGAAGACTTATGAAGATATATTTGCACTGCAAAAAAGGATTTCTGGGAATAAAATCTCTCATTTTCAAAGCAAAACGAAAGCTAATAAATGAACTGAAGATAAATTTAGTCACTGTTGAGGCCCAAATTAGTCACCTAGAAGACAAGTAGGAGAAGTAGTTTAAATCACAGAGAAAAAATATAATGAGAATAAAATCACACAAAAAACTAGATAATAAATTTTGGGGCTATATATAAAATATTTAGTATAATTTTAGGAATTCCATAAGGAATCAAGCAACAAATGGAGGAGATATAATAAACAAATAACAAAATATTTCTTAAGGCTAAGAAACAGGAACTTGCATACTAAAAGGTCACAATGATGTCCAGACATATTTAATGAGAAAAAACATGTTACCTAGGCATATCCTGACAAAAATTTTAAAACCCAACCATAAAGAAAAAACAATTTCTAAGTTGCCCCAAATAAAAAGCATTATAAAAAAGCTAAATAAAACATACTTCTCATTCTTCTCATAGTTATTACTAAAAACTAGAAAAACAATTGCAACAATTGCATTATGTCTGTGAAATACTGAGACCAAAGAACAGCTAAGTATTACACCAGGTCAAAATAATATTTACATTTTAGAGTCAAAGATAGATATTTGTATTTACATAAGAATGACAATGTTCTATAGGTTTAACCTGGCTGGCATTTGGGAGAAGAAATGGAGTGTATGGGTCAGGGGATGTGTGGGAGGCAACCAGTCAATGTCTCTCTCTCTCTCTCTCTCTCTCTCTCTCTCTCTCTCTCTCTCTCCACTCCCCCCCCCACTTCCACTCTCGGAAAATTAATGGGAAAAATATGCTCAGGTGAGGATTAACAAAACAGGAAAAATGAAAAAAATAGTTCAATACATAATGAAAAAGTTCCCTAACCTGGAGAAGGAGACATACAAGATCAAGAAGTCACAGAGTTCCAAAACAGATGAACTCAAAGAAGCCCACACCAGGACACATCATGATTAAAATGCCAAAGGTTAAAGACAAAGAGAAAAATCTTAAAAGCAGTAAGAGAAAAGCAATTATTGACTCATAAGAGTGATAGCTGATTTCTCAAGAGAAATTTTACAGGCCAGAAGGGATTGGCATGAAATATTCAAAGTGATTTATTCCTGGGATACAATTAATGTGATATACCATACAACCAAAATGGAAAATAAAAGTCACATGATCTTGTCAAGAGATGCCAAAAAAGCATTTGATAAAATACTGCATCCATTTATAAAAGAAACTCTCAGCAAAGTGGGGATAGAGGGAACATACTTCAACATAATAAATACCATATATGGCAAGCCTGCAGCTAACATACTCAATGATAAAAAGCTGAAAGCTTTTTCTTTAAAATCAGGAGCAAGAGAAAGATGTCTACTGTCACCATTTTTATTTAACGTAGTTTGGAAATCCTAACCAGAGAAATCAGACAAAACAAACCAAAAAAACCAACAACATTCGAATTGAAAAAAAAGTGCAACTATCATTATTTGAAGATGAATGATACTATATATATACACCAATAACAAAATATCAGATAGAGAAGTTAAGAAAACAGTCCCATTTACAATTGAATCAAATGAATAAAATACCCAGTAATAAATTTAACCAAGGAGGTAAAAGATCTGTACTAGGAAAATTATAAAGCACTGAAGAAAGAAACTGAAGATACAACAAATGAAAACATATACTATGCCCATGGATAAAAGGAATTAACATTGTTAAAATGGTCATACTATCCAAAGCAATCTATAGTTTACATGGAATCCTTATCAAAATACTAATGGCATTTTTCACAGGACTATAAAAATAATCCTAAAATTTATATGGAACCACAAAAAACTGAGTAGCCTCAGCAATCTTAAAAAATAAAAAGAACAAAGTTTGAGATATCTTGCTACCTGATATCAAACTATACTATAAGCCTATAGGAATCAAAACATCATGGTACTGGCTAGCCTATACATCAATGAAACAGAATAGAGAACTCAGAAATAAACCCACACCTATATGGCCAATTAAACTCTTTCAAAGAAGGCAAGAATTACAATGGGGTAAAAACATTCTCTTCAATAAATGGAGTTGTGAAAACTGGAAAGATTAATGTAAAACTAAATCATTTTATTACACTATATACAAGAATAAACTGAAAATAGATTAAAAACTTAAATGTAATACCTAAAACTCAAACAAGAAAACATAGGCAATAAACTCTTTGACATCACTCTTAGTAATACTTCTTTGGATATGTCTCCTTGGGCAAGGGAAACAAAGGAAAAATAAATAAATGAGAATACATCAAACTAAAGAGTTTTTGGACAGCAAAAGAAACTATCAACAAAATGCAAAGACAACCTACTGAATGGAGAAGATATTTGCCAATGAGACATCTAATAAGAGGTTAATATCCAAAATATATTAAAAAATCATACAACTTAACCCTAAAAAGATCAAACAATCCAGTTAAAAAATGGGCAGAGGACTTGAATAAACATATCTCCAAAGAGGACATACAGATAGCCAATAGACATATGAAAAGATGCTCAATATCACTAATCATCAGAGAAATGAAAATTAAAATAAGATATCATTATAATGTGATATCACCTCACATCTATCAGAATGTCTATCATCAATAAATCAACAAACAACAAGCATTGGAGAGTATGTGGAGAAAAGGGAACCCTCATGCACTGTTGGCAGGATTGCAAATTTGTGTAACCATTATGGAACAAAAATTAAAAATAGAATTACCAGATGACCCAGTATTTCCCACCAATTCTGAGTATTTATTGGCAGAAATCCAAACACTAAGTGGACAGACGGATGAACCCTATGTTCATTGCAGCATTATTTACAACTAGAGGCCTGGTGCACAAAATTCGTGCACTCATCAGGTTGGGGTGGGGGTGTCCCTCAGCCCGGCCTGCACCCTCTCACAGTCTGGGAGCCCTCAGGGGATGTCCTACAGTCAGACATTCTTAGTGCTGCCGCAGAGGCGGGAGAGGCTTCCGCTACCACCGATGCACTCGACAGCTGTGAGCCCAGCTTCTGGCTGAGCGGCGCTCCCTCTGTGGGAGCACACTGACCACCAAGGGGCAGCTACTGCATTGAGCATCTGCCCCCTGGTGGTCAGTGCTCATCATAGCGACTGGTCGTTCTCCTGTTCGGTTGATTTGCATATTACCCTTTTATTATATAGGATAGCCAAGACATGGAAATAACCAAAGTGTCCATTGATAAACAAATGGACAAAGAAGAAAGAGATGGAATACATATCCAATGTGATATTACTCAGACATAAGGATAATGTAATCCTACCATTTGTGAGAGCATGGATGGACCTAGATGGTATTATGCTAAGTAAAACAGTCATATGGATAAAGAGAAACATCATACTATTTCACTTATATGTGGAATATAAAAATAAAATAAAAAAATAAACAAAACAGAAACAAACTTATAGATACAGAGACCAAACTTATGGTTATAAAGACGGGAAGGGGGTTGGGAGAATGGGTGAAAAGGGGAAGGGATTAAGATGCACAAATTGTCAGTTGTAAAAACAGTCATGGGTATGTAAAGCACAGCATAGGGAATATAGTCAATCATATTGTAATAACTATGTATAGTGTCTGATGGGGACTGATCACTTTGCAAGATATAGAAATGTCTAATCACTATGTTGTACATATAAAACTTATGTAATAGTTGTATGTCAATGGTAATTGAAATATGCATATATATATATATGCATGCCGAGTGGCCAGATTATTATGACCACCTGACGTTTGTAGGCAAATTAGCCATACACTGCATTGTATGGGATATGGAAGCCGAAGGCCTGTTCCAACACCTTTGCTGTCTGCAGCTACCAAGATAAAACGTCTCCATTTCGCACAGGAACACAAGGATTGAACAGTCGAGCATTGGAAAAAAGTCATGTGGTCCGATGAATCACATTTCCAGTTGCATCATGCAGATGGCAGAGTGAGAATTTGGCGAAAACAGCATGAAAGCATGCACCCTACATGCATGAGTACAATCCTTCAAGCTGGTGGGGGCAGTGTTATGGTTTGGGGCATGTTTTCCTGGCATGATTTGGGCCCTTTAATTCATGTGGAACAACGTCTGAATAGCACAACATACCTAAGCAATGATTGCTGATCAAGTTCATCCTATCATGTTGATGGCATATCGCAATGGAGATGGCTTCTTCCAACAAGACAATGCGCCATGCCACGGTGCTCGTATTGTGCAGGAGTGGTTTCAAGAACATGAGAGAGACTTTACCTTGCTTAGGCGGCCCCCACAATCACCAGATCTCAATCCAATTGAGCATTTGTGGGACAGTTAAAAGAGCCATCAGGCAGCTGGTTCCACAACCATCAAATCTCACAGAACTGGACAGTGCTATTCATCAGGCATGGTGTCAGATTCCTCGCATCACCTTTCAACATCTCATGGAGTCAGTACCAAGAAGAATCGCCACAGTTTTGAAGGCAAAAGGTGGCCCAATGAAGTACTGATGGGGTGGTCATAATAATCTGGCCACTCAGTATATATATATATATATATATATATATATATATATATATATATATATATATATATATATATATATATATGTATCCCAAGTTCAAAGGCTGTTAAATCATGTTGTTTACCCATATCTTCAGAAAAAAATCACTTCTACTGTCATGGTAAACAACCTGCTTCCCTATTTATAATGGTCTGGCCCTCTAGCAACTTCAGTGCAAAATTATAGGTAATTTGCCTACAAATGTCAGGTGGTCATAATAATTTGGCCACTCAGTGTACATAATTTTTTAGAAAGAACAACATCCATGTGAATGAGTGTATCCAGAAGGAAATGAATACATCTTTGAATATATATTCACAGCAAAAACTGAAAATATACCTAGTCATGGTGGGATAAATTATGGTACAACAAGCATCTGGACTGCTATGAAGCCATACCACAGAATGACATAGAATCACACAGATTGATTTAAAATTCTTTCATGTGTTTTTCAGGAGAGAAAGCAAGATTGAGAAGAGTATGTATACCATAGTCCATTAAAAACAACACACAAGCAACCCCATACATGTATGTATATGCACATGTATATTCATTAATATATGATTATATAAGAACTAGAGGCTTAATGCACGAATTTGTGCACTAGTGGTGTCCCTTAGCCCGACCTGTGGGATCAGGCCCAAACTGGCTCTTCAACATCTCCTGAGGGGTCCCAGATTGTGAGAGGGCACAGGCCAGGGCTGAGGGACCCCACCTGTGCACAATCGGGGCCAGGGAGAGACGTGGGAGGTTGGCCAGTCGGGGAGGGACTGCAGGAGGGCTCCAGGGCATGTCTGGCCCATCTCACTCAGTCCCAATTGGCCAGACCCCAGCAGCAAGCTAACCTACCGGTTGGAGCGTCTGCCCCCTGGTGGTCAGTGCACATCATAGTGACTGTCGACTGGTCAACTGTCTGCCCCCTGGTGGTCAGTGCACATCATAGTGAGTGATTGAGCGGCCTTAGCATATCATTAGCATATTACACTTTAATTGGTTGAAAGGCGGACCAGTCAACCGGACACTTAGCATATTAGGCTTTTATTACATAGGATAGTATGAATATAAAATAGTATTCTATACCTTATAGGGAAGAAGCAGCAAGGCAGCAAGGAAGAAATAAGTGGGGGGTGGAGAAGAATAAATACTGTATAAGAAAGTCCCAACATATGATGTAATTCCATTTATGTATGTATACCAAATTTTAAAGAAAATTGATGAAAACAAGGAGAAAAAGTTGTGGTAGATAGGATAGAGCAGTGGTCAGCAAACTGCGGCTCTTTGGCCCCTTGAGTGTGGCTCTTCCACAAAATACTGACTTCTGCGTATAGGCCACGAAATTTCAATTGCACTGTACGTGCGCGCCCGCACGTGGTATTTTGTGGAAGAGCCACACTCAAGGGGCCAAAGAGATGCATGTGGCTTGCGAGCCGCAGTTTGCTGACCACTGGGATAGAGTGTTGGCCTGTGGATTCAAGGGTCCCGGATTCAATTCCAGACAAGGGCATATGCCTAGGTTGCAGGCTTGATCCCCAGTGTGGGGTGTGCAGGAGGCAGCTGGTCAATAATTCTCTCTCATCATTGATGTTTCTATCTCTCCCTTCCTCTCTGAAATCAAGAAAAAATAAAAAAAAAAATGGGAGATGGTAAATTGAAGAGTATTTCCCTGGATTCTTTTATTTAGCACATGGTCAGAAATGTGCTATGGTTGTTACAAGTCACTTGCATTTGGTGAGCAGGCAGACACATATACTGAGTTTCTCTGAGAGTTAAAAGGAATCAGGAGGTTATAAGGCCTCCTGTGAATGGAAGGAAACCAGCTTTTCAGAAGAACTAAATGTAATTTTAATCTGAAATCTCATTGGCAGCTGGATTCTCAAAGGGCATGTAACTTTGTTCCTCCAATTTGAAATATGCTCCTGGTTCCCCACCTCTGATTTTTTTGTCTGTATGAAAATCCAGTATCATTTCCTATCTACATCATTGGAACTGATATCTTTTGTTTGTGTCTGTAAGTGTCTTACCCTGTGTCATCATTGCACACATTAGAGAACTGCCTTCAGTCATTTATTTAGCAGTATCTATTGAATGCCTACCCCAGACTAGGCACTGTGCTTGGTACACTTTATGTGTAAATGTGTATTAGGGCAGCTTTTTTGTTGCTTCAGTACATCTACTCTCTGAAAAACTTCAAGACATCCTTGCCTACCTTTGTAATATTAATAGCTTCCTATAAAGCAATCCTACAATAGATGTGCTGGAGAAAGTGCTACTTGTAGTGAGGTAGAGTACCTTACACTGCATTCTGTACGATAATAAATACTATAGAAAGGTTCTAGTGCATTTGATGATATCTGGCCAGCTTATCCATAATAACTCTGACTTCATTGTGGAAGAAGGGCCTTCTATGCAAGGCATAAAATCCAATTGATTTTTTATGAAATAAGATGCTAAGAAGAAGAAATGCATTAAGTGTACCGTATCACAATAATCCCACTTTGTAAGCTAAATGTCTTTTGGAACATTGTTGAAAATGCTGTCACTATTCTGAGCATACATAAAAGAGCAAGATAAGGTCAATAATTAAAAAGTCAATACTATTCCTATTTAAAGATTTCTTTCCTCAATTAATAAAGCATTTTCTGCTCTCTGTCAGTCAAAAATAAAATCCAAAATAGCTTTATATGATATGATCAGACACAGAATATGTAAGTTATGTTGATTCTACAAAGTTTCTTTATGGAATTCTGGGGTTGCTGTTATCTTTAACTTCCATTTAAGATAACATAAAATCTATTATGTATATTTTAAAGATACATTTTTGCTTGGGCAGCATTTATTGAATTGTTTTAAAGTTAGTTTATTTCAGAAGGCCTGCTTAGTTAAATTTCATAAATATTTATTAATAACTAGAGGCCCGGTGCACAGGTCCCTCAGCCTGGCCTGTGAGCTCTCACAATCCGGGATCCCTTGAGGGATGTTAGACTGCCAGTTTTGGCCCAATCGCTGCAGGCCAGGCTGAGGGACCCCACCAGTGCAAGAATCCATGTACCGGGCCTCTAGTATGCATATAAGATCTTTGGTTAATTTCTTCCTGCCCTCCCCCCCTCCCCCCTTCCCTCTGAGATTCATCAGTCTCTTCCATGTTTCCATGCCTGTGCATTGAGCGTCTGCCCCCTGTTGGTCAGTGTGTGTCATAGCTACCGGCTGGTCGGCTGGTCAGCTGGTCGACCAGTCACTTAGGCTTTTATATATATATAGGCTAGAGGCCCAGTGCATGAAATTCATGCACAGAGGGTGGGTTCCCTCAGCCCAGCCTGCACCCACTCCAATTGGGGACTCCTCTGGGGATGTCCAACTGCCAGTTTAGGCCCAATCCCTCAGGGTCGGTTGGACAACCTCTCACAATCTGGAACCACTGGCTCCTAACCACTCACCTGCCTGCTTGCCTGATTGACCCTAACTCCTCTGCCTGTCTGCCTGATCACCCCTAACTGCCTCTGCCTGCCTGCCTGATTGCCCCTAACTGCTCTCCCCTACCAGCCTGATCGAGCCCCCAACTGCTCTCCCCTGCTGGCCTGATCTTGCCTCCAACTGCCCTCCCCTGCCAGCGTGATCACCCCTAACTGCCTCTGCCTGCCTAATCACCCCTAACTGCCCTCCCCTGCCAGTCTGATCTTGCCCCCAACTGCCATCCCCTGATGGCCTGATCATGCCCCTAACTGCCCTCCCCTGATGGCCTGATCTCACCCCTGTCTCTGCCTACCTGATCACCACTAACTATCCTTCCCTGCCGGCCAATTTGGTTCTGATTGGTCAGTTTCTATGCCAGTCAGCGTCAAAAGCTCCACCTCATAGGCAGCCATTGGCTCCTCATAGCTGACCCAGATTTGGTTCTGATTGGTCAGTTTCTATGCCAGTCAGTGTCTCTGGGCCTATCAACGGGGGCCTGATCAGAAAGGCAGGGCTGACCAGCAGCCCCTGGGGGCCTGGAGAGAAATGGAGGCATGGCTGTTGGCCAGGTCAGGAGAGAAGGAGAGGCAAGTTCTGATCCACGGCTGCCACAGAGGCTACGATCAGACCCTGCCTCTCTCTCTCTGCAGGCCTCTCTCCGGCCTGATCTGCCCTAGGCAGTCAGTGCTGGTCTGGGTGCCTGCAGTGGCCCCAGTCAGTGCTGGGTCGCCATGGCAACCCAGCACTGACTTCCGGTCTAATCAAGCCTTTGGTTGTAATCAGTCATTATGACCCTGGCTCTTTATGAATGCAGACAGGAAAAGCAAGCCATCTAAATTCTGGGACAGAAATACTTTATAGCTCTTTAAATCAGACAATAGTTTGCAGTGCATTTGGTTCAGTGTATTAATGCCTGCAGCACTGGTTCCTAATCTTTTTTTTTCTAACACACCTGAAGAATATAGTATATTCCTATCACTAATAAGGACATGTTGACAGTGTTTCAATGAGTTGGGGGAGTAGAGTAGTCTGAAAACCAACCAAATAATCAACTAACCAACCACACTACATGAAAGAGATGATTCTCAAATGTTCTCCTGGCCAATATATTTGAGAGCAACTGCAAAAAAGATTCTTGGATCTAACAATATAAATTTTTATTTCTGGTGATCCTAGGTAAAGCGATAGACTGGTTTTGTCCCTGGAATCTAGGCGCTCAGTGAATATGATTAAATAAAAGAAGTAATGAAAGAGAGAGGCTTTTAAATATCCCTTATTTCCTATTATGGTAAAGCAGTATAGTATTTGGCCTTGGCATTTAATATATCTGTGTTAAATGGAACTTCCCAAAAGATTTTGAAAATCTATCTGGCAATATCTCATTTAACTAACATACACATATCTTTTGACTCTATAATCCACCTCTGAAAATCTATCTCATTAATGTACCTCTTATATATCTAAAACAAAAAGGACCACGGACACTCCTTGTAATGCTCTTTATAAAAAGTAGAAACACACTGTTTGCATTTCCATCATTTGGAAATAAAATAGTGTACTTCTACACAATGGCATATTTATTCAGCTATTAAAAATCATAAATTACATTTAAACCAACTCGCTTGGAGAGGTCTCCTCAAGATACTAAATTTTTTTTAGTTGATTGATTTGAGAGAGAGAGAGAGAGAGAGAGAGAGAGAGAGAGAGACATTGATTTGTTGTTCCACTTATTCATGCATTCATCCGTTGATAGTTGTATATTCCCTGACTGGAAATCATACAGGCAACTTGGCATATCGGGACAACACTTTAACCAACTGAGCTACCCAGCTAGGGCCTCAAGATATTTTTAAGGAGAAAAAGCAATGACACAAAAAATATTTCATTTAATTTTTTGCAAGATCCCCATATATCATTGCAAAGGATAATATAATGAAGAAATATAAAAGAGATAAACACATTTCTAACATGAATTACTTAGGACCTGTGAGTGAGGGGCAGTTATTTGGATGCAGGTGGGAAGTTAACAACAGTAAAAATTAATGATCATTTAAAACAAAACCACTACATGTATAAATGCATGATATAATTCTGTATATGTAAAAGTTTATCCATCTACCTAACTATCCGTCCATCCTGCATAAAGTCATGCAAGAAAATTTGGTCACCACAATGTTGATGGTCATGGTCGAGTGGTACAATTATAGTGTGCTTTACTTGCTTTCACTTTTTATGTATTGTTTGACCTTTATACATTGTTTATACTATTTGGATTTTTTTACATTACCAAGGTAATTAAAACTGTATTTATCTCCCCAAATTAAATGCTTAGCATGAATTCCTTTCTGGCTCTCAAGAATAATAAAAATCTTAACCTTCTGACAAACCAAACAAAAAAGAACTAAATCAATCTACTTATTAGCTAACCAATTAAAAAAACACACAGGGAGAACCAAGATGGCGGCATAGGTTAACGCCGGAGTTTGCTGCTTTGAACAACTACTTCAAAAGTGAAACCAAAAAACGGAAGGGACATCACCCAGAACCACAGGAACGCTGGCTGAGTGGAAGTCCTACAACTAGGAGGAAAGAGAAACGCACACGGACACTCAGAGGAGGCGCGGTGCTGAGGTCAAGTTCTGAGGTGCGGAGTGCGCGGAGCGGGCTGGCGGCGGAGGGCGCGGTTGGCGTTTTCAATCGGGAGGGAGTCGCAGACTCTGAGCTCCAGATCCGGGCGAGTCTTTAGGGACCCAGACTCAAATGGGAGAAGCGGGACTGTCTGGCTTCGGTCAGAGTGAGTGCAGCTTTCTCTCCGAGCTTTGCAGCGGGTGCTGGGACTCAGAGAGGCAGAGCCCCTTGGGACAGGACTGAGAGCCGCCATAACTGCTCTCTCCGGCCCACCCTGTTGATCCTGTGCGACCCGCCCCACCCAAGCCCTGCACAGAGGCATTTGCCGGATAGCCTCAGGCAAAGGCTAGATTAGCACCTCCCTAGAGGACAGAAGTTCTCTCACTGCTGACACAGCTGATTCTCATAGCCACTTGGCCTGGAGGTCAAACCCTCCCTGGGATTAGCTACAACAATCAAGATTTAACTATAAGACTGCGAACAAAGACCACTAGGGGGTGCACCAAGGAAGCATAACAAAATGCGGAGACAAAGAAACAGGACAAAATTGTCAATGGAAGATATAGAGTTCAGAACCACACTTTTAAGGTCTCTCAAGAACTGTTTAGAAGCTGCCGATAAACTTAATGAGCTCTACACGAAAACTAATAAGACCCTCGATCTTATGTTGGGGAACCAACTAGAAATTAAGCATACACGGACTGAAATAACGAATATTATACAGACTCCCGACAGCAGACCAGAGGAGCGCAAGAATCAAGTCAATGATTTGAAATGCGAGGAAGCAAAAAACATCCAACCAGAAAAGCAAAATGAAAAAAGAATCCAAAAATGCGAGGATAGTGTAAGGAGCCTCTGGGACAGCTTCAAGCGTACCAACATCCGAATTATAGGGGTGCCAGAAGATGAGAGAGAGCAAGATATTGAAAACCTATTTGAAGAAATAATGACAGAAAACTTCCCCCACCTGGTGAAAGAAATGGACTTACAGGTCCAAGAAGCGCGGAGAACCCCAAACAAAAGGAATCCAAAGAGGACCACACCAAGACACATCATAATTAAAATGCCAAGAGCAAAAGATAAAGAGAGAATCTTAAAAACAGCAAGAGAAAGAAACTCAGTTACCTACAAGGGAATACCCATACGACTGTCAGCTGATTTCTCAACAGAAACTTTGCAGGCCAGAAGGGAGTGGCAAGAAATATTCAAAGTGATGAATACCAAGAACCTACAACCAAGATTACTTCATCCAGCAAAGCTATCATTCAGAATTGAAGGTCAGATAAAGAGCTTCACAGATAAGGAAAAGCTAAAGGAGTTCATCACCACCAAACCAGGATTATATGAAATGCTGAAAGGCACCCTTTAAGAAGAGGAAGAGGAAGAAAAAGGTAAAGATACAAATTATGAACAACAAATATGCATCTATCAACAAGTGAATCTAAGAATCAAGTGAATAAATAATCTGATGAACAGAATGAACTGTTGATTATAATAGAATCAGGGACATAGAAAGGGAATGGACTGACTATTCTTGGGGGGGGAAAGGGGTGTGGGAGATGTGGGAAGAGACTGGACAAAAATCGTGCACCTATGGATGAGGACAGTGGGTGGGGAGTGAGGGCGGAGGGTGGGGCGGGAACTGGGAGGAGGGGAGTTATGGGGGGAGAAAAAGAGGAACAAATGTAATAATCTGAACAATAAAGATTTAATTAAAAAAAAACAACAACAACAAAAAAAAAACAACACAGCTCTAGCCGGTTTTGCTCAGTGGATAGAGCGTCGGCCTGTGGATTTAAGGGGCTGGAAGAATTCAATCCCATCAAGGGCATGTAACTTGGGTGCAAGCTCCTCCTTGGCCCGGGCCCTGGTCAGGGCACGTGCAGGAGGCAACCAATCAATATGTTTCTCTCACATTGATATTTCTCTCTGTCTTTCCCTCTCTCTTTCACTCTATAAAAATCAATGGAAAAATTTCCTTGGGTCAGGATTAAAAAACCAAAAAACCTAGAAGTGGGATCACTGGGTCAAATGGGAGTTCCATTTTTAGTTTTTTGAGGAAACACCATACTGTTCTCAGTGGCTGCACAAGTCTGCATTCCCACCAGCAATGCACCAGGGTTCCTTTTGCATCCTCACCAGCACTTCTCATTTGTTGATTTGTTGATAGCCATTCTGACAGGTATGAAATCTTACCTCATTGTCATCTTGATTTGCATCTCTCAAATGATTAGTGACTTTGAGCATGTTTTCATATGTCTCCTGGCTTTCCTTATGTCTTCTTTAGAAAAGTATCTATTTAGGTCCCTTGCCCATTTTTTGATTGGGTTGTTAAGTTATATGAGTTCCCTGTAAATGTTGGAGATTAAACCCTTATAGGTCATAACATTGGCAAATATGTTCTCCCATGCAGTGGGCTTTCTTGTTTTTTTGATGGTTTCTTTTGCTGTGCAAAAACCTCTTATTTTGATGTAGTCCCATTTGTTTATTTTCTCTTTAGTTTCCATTGCTCTGAGCTGTAGTGGTGAAGATATTGCTTTGGTATATGTCTGAGATTTTGCTGCCTGTGGATTCCTCTAATATTTTTATGGTTTCCCATCTTATGTTTAAGTCCTTTATCCATTTTAAGTTTATTTTTGTGTATGGTGTGAGTTGGTGGTCTAGTTTCATTTTTTTTGCATATATCTGTCCAATTTTTCCAACACCATTTATTGAAGAGACTGTCTTGACTCCATTGAATGTTCTTGCCTCCTCTGTCAAATATTAATTGAGCATAGTGGTTTGGGTCAATTTCTAGGTTCTCTATTCTATTCCATTGATCTATATGTCTGTTCTTGTGCCAGTACCAGTCAGTTTTGAGAACACTGGCTTTGTAATACAGCTTGATATCTGGTATTGAGATCCCTCCAACATTGTTCTTTTTTTCTCAGGATTGCTGCAGCTATTAGGGCCCTTTTTTTATTCCAGATGAATTTTTGGAGAGTTCGTTCTAGATCTGTGAAAGATGCCGTTGGTATTTTAATGGAGAGTGCATTGAATCTATAGATTGCTTTCAGTAGTATGGACATTTTAATGATGTTGATTCTACCAATCCACGAACACTGTATGTTCTCTTTTTTCAGTGTCCTGTAGTTTTTCATATACAGGTCTTTTACCTCCTTAGTTAAGTTTATTCCTAGGTATCTTAATTTTTTTGGTGCGATGGTAAATGAAATTTGTTTTAAGTCTCTCCTTTTGTAAGTTCACTATATACCAAGAAACTAGAAACACCAATCAGAAAGGATATATGCACCCCTATGTTCATAGGAGCATAATTTACAATAGGTAAGATTTAGAAACAGCCTAAGTGCACATCAACAGATGAGTGGATTAAAAACCTGTGGTATAGCCGAAACCGGTTTGGCTCAGTGGATAGAGCATCGGCCTGCGGACTGAAAGGTCCCAGGTTCGATTCCGGTCAGGGGCATGTACCTGGGTTGCGGGCATATCCCCAGTAGGAGATGTGCAGGAGGCAGCTGATCAATGTTTCTCTCTCATCTATGTTTCTAACTCTCTATCTCTCTCCTTTCCTCTCTGTAAAAAGTCAATAAAATATATTAAAAAAAAAAACCTATGGTATATATACACAATGGAATACTATGCTGTGGTAAAAAAGAAAGAACTCTTACCATTTGCCACAGCATGGATGGAACTGGAGAGCATTATGCTAAGCGAAATAAGACAGAGAAAGATAAATATCACATGCTCTCACTCATTTGTGGAATATAATGAAAAACATAAACTGATGAACAAAAACAGATCCAAAGACAGAGAAGCATCGATCAGATGCTCAAACCTCAGAGGGAAGGTAGGGGAGGGGAGGGGTAAGGGGGAGAGATCAACCAAAGGACTTGTATGCATGCATATAAGCATAACCAATGGATACAGGCACCAGGGGGGTGAGGCCATGAGTGGGGGGTGGGAGGCAATGGGGAGATAAGGACACATATGTAATACCTCAATAAAGAAAAAAATAACCAAGAAAAATAACACACAAATAAATATATATGTAAGAGATATTTGACTTTGAAAACATGTTTTTCTCCTTTAATAGTGGTCTATTTTATTTTTTGAAGTTTAAAATTTTAAAATGTTAAGGGGGCAGAAATAATTAAATAATAGCAGCTTTAGCTATTTCTTTAAAGCTGTTCTCAACACAGAAAGAGGATCCAGGTTGTTCTCATAACTCCTTTTCCTTAGATTTAAAGCTAAGGGAAGAAATGTTCTTTTCCCCTTTAAAAACCTTTTGAGAAAATCCCTCTAAGCCAAACTTAAAATTGGAGCACACTCCCATTTTATTCAACCTTCTCCTCAATGATGATCATTCCATTTTCTTCTAGTCAGGGAAGATTTTTTTTCTCTTTAGATTTGCTGGGACAAATGAACATCTCATATATGTCAATGAGGTTAAAGGCTCTGACTCAGGCCCACCACCCAATGCAGGCCCCTTCAAGAAACACGAAGGCGGCACCACAGTACAGCCGAATTCTGAAATCAGGCAGGATGCGTTTCAAATCACCATGCCATGTCTCAGGAGCTGTGTAACTTGGCAATTTATTTACTGTTCTGCAGTCTGTTTCTTCATCTATAAAGTGGGTACAAAAACTCTTAGAGATAGAGAAAAGCCTCAGTAAACTGTACCTATAAATACCGGCTAAGTTCCTGGTACTTCGTAACCACTCAATATAATATATTAATGTTAGAGGCCCAATGCACAAAATTCAAGCAAGAGTAGGCCTTCCTTCCCACGACTGCCAGCACTGGCTTCCCTCTGGCACCTAGAACCCGGGCTTTCCTCCCTCCGGCCGCCGGCAGGTACCTGGGACCTGGGCTTCCCTTGCAACCCCAGCTTCGTCCAGAAGGACGGAAGGACGTCTGGAAGGACGTCCAGTCTAATTAGCATATTATGCTTTTATTATTATAGATAATATTGTACTTCCCATGCATTAGAGAGCATGGGGGGAGCAGAATTGATTCAGGATGATGAAATACTTATATTTAAATGCATCCTCAATCTCTATGCCATGTGATCTTAGCTGTATCTTGCTCTTCCTTGTACATATATAAATATGCAGAAGGAAAATATAAACAATATATTCTTTAAACAAGGATTCAGTGAAAATCATGATGATTCTGTTGAGTACTGAATCCTTAATCATCACTTGCATAGCAGAGAAAATGCTTCAGTTCTTGCCAAATGCACGTTTATTGAAAAGAGGCCAACATTTACCACTGAAAAGATAAAATACTTGAAGAAGTAAAATGAAACAGAATTAATCTTGTGTATATTAAATATGTTACCGGAAGTCATTTAATTTGTGAGTTGACTCTTAGGACTCTTAAATTGAGGGAGCGTACATGAGGAGTTGTCTTCCCTGCTACACTGTACTTGTTATAAACACTTGCAATTTTCCTTCAGAAACAGCCACTAAAACAAACTATCAGCTGAATGTAGTTGTCACATTTCTTGAAAAGCATTAGCGAAAACTAAAATTATTTAGGATGTAAGAAGAAGTGTCTTAATTAAAATACTTATATCATATTTTTCTTAAAATAATTCCTATTTATTAAGATGAAACTAAAGCAAAAGAAGAAAAACACTACTACTCCAAATGCACAATTAATAATTTGGTGCACTTTCTTCTATTCTTATTTTTTCTAAGGCTAAAAATTGTTTTTGTAATCCTGCTATGTGGACATGTTATGTTTGTAACCTGATTAAACATTTTTTTATTGAGTAGTTAATTAAAATAGACATAGCATTAACTCAGTGACTTTGTATTTTCTCTACCCTTTGTGATCGAATGTTCTGTTTTCTGTTAGGCTTCAAAAACAATGTCTGAGTTTTAAAAAATCATATAGTCAGATGAGAAAATAATTTACCCATACTATATAAACAAATTTGACCTTTTCTCTGTAACTTTGACAACCTCTCATGTAATTCCTGAATTGGATGTTGCATTTGAGTAATAACCATATTCAGGATTCAATATTTTATGGGGAAATTTCTCATCATCATGCTTTTAAAGAAGATTAAAGAACTACTGTGTTAAAAAATCTGTTTATTCTGTGGCAACGTGAAAGGTTACAGCAGAAAAGAAGTCTAGGTTAATTCTCTTATGTTCCTTTTCAGATATGGTTTCTTTTCATTAACCATCTGTGATGAAACATTTGGTCACTATCACTGGTAGGCATTAATTGCCAGGAAATACATATTTAAATAGCTCATATTTTAGAGCACTTTAGTGATCACAGGATTTTAAACAGTATCTACTTTAGATTAAGATGTCAGAGTATCAAAACTTCTGAAGTGTGATGTGAAATAGCTCATATGCTAGACAAGCACAATCTCAATTGAAAGTTGTTACATAATCATGGCTGTTTTCCTCATGCTTGAGTGAGACTTCTTAATATTCAATTAAGAAACGTAGTTACTAGGTTCAGATGCTGATCCGAATCTCAAAGTAAGCTTCATTCATTTGACCCTTGTAACACACTAGCTTTTATTTTATTTGAGCTTGTGTTTTATCCAATTGCTGCAACCAGGGAACCTAACCTAACTTACACCACTACCACCAACCACCACCAGCAGCATTATCTATAATAATAAAAGGATAATATGCTAATTAGACCGGATGTCCTTGTGAATGTCATTCTGGACATCCTTCCGGCCAGAGGGAAGCTGGTGGAAGGAAGGCATATTTTTGCATGAATTTCATGCATCAGGCCTCTAGTTATCATCATAATCATCATTAGCATCATTGACTATTGAGAGATGATCAGTTCTGATAAAAGCTTAGTAAATTTCTTTGGGATATTGATTTTTTTTTTGAAGGGATAAAACTCAGAGAACCTTTTACCTACATAAATCTTTTAATTTGCTACTATAAATAAGAACTAATCATAGATGCAAAGAATTAATAAACATAGGAGACTAGATTATATGTTTCAAACTTACTTTGGAGACCTGATGGAATGCTTTAGTGTAGAAGTGGATTAAAGTTTTTGAAAAAATTTATCTTTACTGTTGATTAACCCTTTTGATACTTTATATGGCTTTATTTCCCAACTCTGTGGAAACTCATCTAATGGTATAGGTTTCGAGGTTTTGAATGAAAAACTCCTAATTTTTTCCAAGAATATGAAATAAAAAATATTTTCATGATTTATCAGTCTCTAGTTGCCTTAATGTAGCTCTTTTCAATGAAGACATGCAATTTCTATAGCACTGGTCAGCTGCTCTGAATCAATCCTGAGAAATTTGCTGAGTGGTTTTCACTGGATCCATTGTGGCTCTTCCTAGTGAATTTTATTTAACGTCTTTTCCAAATCTATTTACAACTTGCAAATAGTTTTAGGTGTACTATGTTTATCTACACTGGATAAAGGATAACATGTCAGACATCACTCAAGTACTTTTTCTTTGCCTCATCTCCTAGTTACCTCACCTTTTAACATGAAAATAGAGACCATTTCTTACATTAGTATTGATGTACATTTATTCAATTATTGGATAGATATAAGAAAAGCAATCATAAATGTTGAAACAAAAACTTATCAAATTTTTGATAGAAAAGAACAGAGTTCTCTTTTCAAATGATTTTACTCAGAAAATTATATAGAACTACTGTCTTTTTCTTGTCCTTTTCTTGTCATTCTCATATTGCTCCTTTAATATTAGATATTTTATATAAATTATTATCAGTACAAGTACCATTTTAAATTACTAGCAATTGGTTGCAAATTTTTCAGTTTAATTTAGACATGCTATTTTGGAATTTCACCATCATTTAAACATTTAAATATATTTTTTCTCAAGTGAGAGATGGTTTTCTAGGCACAATAAACTCTATCTTTGCAATATCTTCCATTATTATATTGACATCTCAGCTATATTTTGCTATTCAAATTATTGTTTTCTGAGGTTCTTTTTGCCAAACGTTTCACATTGCCTTTGAATTTGTGATCACATCATGGACCGCTTATCTAGATTATACTCAGCCTTTTTCTCTTGTGTCTAAAGCACTCCTAGGTGTTGAACAACAGGAAGCAAAAAAATGTTTGAGCGCCTTCTGTTCACCCAGAAACAAACACTATGAACGCTGTAAAGGCACTGATAAATACACAGTTTCTAAATTTAACCCAGTGTTATAATGTGCACAAAGCAGTACCACTGGGCAACTCTTCCTATGGACTAATCTACTGACAGTGTTTAAGTTAGACCCTGGAAAGACAATAGAACCCTTTTAAGTGATTGGGTTCAAAGTGCAGTTTTATGTGCTCAGAAACCATATCTCTGTGGACATGAACAAAACCACAAGATCCAATTAATTGCCCACTTTCTTAGACATTGCCCTAAACTAAGGTTGGGCAAAATTTGGCCTCTTCATTAATATAATGTGATTCTACTACAAATGCTTTGCTCCATAATTGAATCTCTCTTTGGTTAGGTGTAGTATTCACATTTAAATTTTGTATGTTATTCTTCCAACCTTTTTTTCATTATTTTTAAATATTTCAATTGTTTCTATCCTACATTATAACATACCAGTCAACCAACATTAAATGATATATATAGCATCTTCTTTATACATTTAATAATCTTCTTTTTGTGTGATTGTCAAAAAGAAAAAAATTTTCCAATTATATTCATTGAGGTTAGAGACATAGTGAAGTGGATGGATATAGAATGAGCTAAATTAGTGCAATATATGCACTCTTTGAGAGTACATCCCAGGATTTTTCTCTTTATTTTTTGTTCAAGAAAAAAAAATACACCTATAAATCTTTTAATATTACTGTTGTATTCACATTTTTCATTCTTACAATACTGTATTTCAGAGAAAATATTTAGCATTACATATTGTGTAGAAATGAAATTCCTACCTGGGGTATGACCATGCTGTCAGAAACATAGTACAGTAAGTGTTTAGAATCATCTGTTTTTTTCATCTTTCAGAAAGGAATGACAACATAAATGTGACCCCACAACAAAGAACCCAAAAGAATAAAAATTTAGCTTAAGTAATGACCTCATCTCCATTTGTATGTAATTTTGACACCTGCCTCCTTGTATGCTGTCTGGTTTCAAAATGATTTCTTAAAAAAAAAATTCCGGGGCGATTATTTGAAATACCAATATGGCTATGTTTGCAAGTGAGCTCATGTATCCGACTATTTACAGATGTTCTCCTAATAGAGTACTCAAAATTCTAAGTACAGTTTAGAAATTCCTAGGGGTATAATTTAGGTGCTATTTGACAATTTACCAAGGATGGAACAAATCTTGCTTAAGCAAACACTGCCCCCTCACATGTTTCAATATCATGAACAAAAGAACTAAACAAAGTTATCGTACAAAATGTTTCATATATAGATTTTATAAATTTTGCTTTTGATTTTAATATGAATAACCATCAAGTAAGAAAAATTCTAAAATCAAATGTGCATATATAATTGATATTATGCATTTTTTACATAAAACAATCTTAATATTATATATATTTTCTAATTTTTTTCATTCATTCAATATAGTAGTGATATCAGATAAAGTGGGGGGGGGTCCTCTTCCCCACTGGGTGCTGCTGAGGGTGGACTTATGATATCCCAAGAAAAATAATTTTCTGAGTCTCACGTGGAAAAACAAGTGATTTTTATTTGTGTGGAATTAAATCCCTGTTTCTGTAGTTCCATTTCCCTTAGTCCAGTCATAGAAGAAGTTTAGACTGGGTTTCAATAAAGCTAGAAGCAAAGCCAGTGTCCAGAGTTTCCTTTCCACATTGTGACAGATCCAGTTCAACATCAGACTAATTGTAGTCCTTTTGTCCACTGTGTGTGGAGTCCACATGGCTAGGAAGCCAAGTGTGAGCCAGGAGCCAAGCATGCCAAGAGGAACCCAGACCATCCAAGAACACAAGAGAGTGAGCTTCTTTGTTCAGGGAATTAAGTATCCCAAATCTTCGGAGTTTGTGGTGGCTATGCCCATCTGGTCAACCATCTCTGTCCCCAGGTGTGACTGACAGTCAAGTCAACCTGTCACTCCAGCTTTACTGGGCAATGTGTCTATCTTCCCGTTGTCCAGTCCTCTTCCCCCAGTGTTTTTCCGGGAACATACCCATAATGTTTGGCCTTCCCTTTGCTCCTTTCCTATCCTATATAATAAAGAGCTAATATGCTAATTAGGCCAAACAGCAGAATGACCATTGGACATCCTTCTGGATGACCATCCAGATGACCTCCTGGATGAAGCCAGGGCTGCGAGGGCCAGCTGAGGCAGCCAGGGCTGCGAGGGCCGAGCCCCTTGCATGAATTTCATGCATTGGGCCTCTACTTATTAATAATTAGTTAACTGCAATGGTATCATTCACACAAGCATGTCTTTTCATGTAATTTTGCCATATGCAAGAAACTGAGAAGTTATTACTTTGGTATGCCATTGCTGGTTGAGAGAGAGAGAGAGAGAGAGAAAGAGAGAGAGAGAGAGAGAGAATGGAAATATACACCTCATTAGTCATTTAAACCTAGACATGATAAATAGATTTTAACAGTATCATCCATAGCGCTGAGAAAAATACTATTGAATTTCTGTTTAGTGATATCTGGCCTGTTTTTGAGACATCAGCTTGCTTAACAAATTCCCTTTGAGTAAGTGCTTTAAGAAGATGGCTGCATTTAGTCAAGGAACAAGTAGGAATGCCCCTAGGTTGACATTTGTCTGTACAGGTTATTCTTAAAAATTTTGCAGCTGTTCTTACTTTTCCATAGACCAACAGAGAGACTCCTACAGTTACTTCCCACAGGAAACTGTTCCCCAGAGACTGCTCTTGAGAAGAGGAGAATATGTGAAACTCCTCAGCTAAAGTTCACGTAGCTTCTTTCAAGTAAGACATGAGATGTGTGAACTAAGGCAACAGTTTAAAATCCACTCAGAAAATCTAGATTTAAAAATGCAAATAATCGAATAAAGTGGTTATTAATAAGATACAATGATTTTGGCTAAGTACAGATGGAAAAAAATAATACATAGAAGAGTTATATAAATTTATGATTTTCTTATATAAAAATGCACACAGCTAACTTTTACGAGCATTTGTAAATTTAAAAGCTGTGCTTTCTGGCATGATTAAATTTATTTTTCTGAAATGCAAGTTCTAAGAAAAGAATCTTATGCTTAAAAGAAGTTAACCTTAAAACTTTCTGAATTTTAGAATGATGTTCAAAATGTCATATGATTGATGGATGTTTTTGTATTACAAGAGAATAGCAGTACGCCTTTTGTGATTAAAAATAGTCATCAGCTTTAGTCTGGTATTTGGTGACTTTGTCATTGAGTAGGAGCTGGATGAGGTGCTAATAGGTGAGATGAGAGGCTCACAGGGGTGCTGGGAGCCCCTATGCTATGGTAAGTGACAGGATACCCAGGAAAAGCAATTACATTTGCCTTTGTCTCTCTGTTCCCATGTGAAGTGAATATAGATACCTGTTCAGAATTCTGAGGTTGCATACTGAACTATGAGCTACTTAGGCCATAGCAGCTTCACAGTGACAGAAAAGAGAAATTCCAGGTCTCCACAGGAGAAAAAGGTAGTGGATCATGATTTAAATACCAACAAGATGAAAATGGGTGTCAGTTTTATTAGCGGTAATACTTATTACTGCAGAAGTGCTTAGCAAATGAGTATCAGTTAAAGAATAGATAGGACAGCAAAAAAGGGCATATGCCTTTAACTGTCTAGTCATTTTGCTGAAAAGCTGAAATAATCCTCAGGTGAATATATCAGTTGTAAGTCACTCTGTTAAATCAGCTGCTTTCACCAATTGTGACACTATTCAGGAGTTTAGAGGAAAAGGCCTTGCTTTGCCTCAGGCCACGCTTCTATTCTTTTTGCTTAATGTGGAGATGAGAGAAGAGATGGAATCTCAGGTGAAACCTCCAGGAGAAAATGCCCTTGTGCATTACAACTTATTTTTCTGGTCCCAGAGAATCTAAAATAGATTAGTTTTGGTGTCCTCTTGGTTTCAGCTTGGTTGGCCAGCTCCTTGTGAGCAAGGGGGCTGCATTAGTTTCTGAATTGAAGCATTTATGCTGTGATACACAGTTTTCTCTATGAACAATTTGCTAAGCTGTTTAAAAATCACAAAAGAAGAAAGGGACATAAAATGTACCATTAAGTCATTCCATGAGATTTACAAAGGCTTTAATGAGTTAGAAATGGATGAAAAAGCCTTTTTTGATTCATTAAAGATATCCATCTGATTAGAAGAGATTTTCATCACCTTATCAGCTAATCCGATAAACTGACTATCCATTTCAAAATGACTCCAATTGGATTCGTGTCCATCAGAAAGATTTTTCTGAAAACCCCAGAGTATTGTATAAAATTGAAAATTATTATCAAATTGCCACTGGAAAAAAATTATCAGATCATGATAAATCTAGAGGATTGGGGGTGGGGGGGGTTGGGGGGGGAAATGCCCTGAGCTGAAAGGTTACACAAATCAGAGTTCAACCTACATAGTTCTCTTCAAGATTATTATTTATCGGGGGTGGGGGGAGGTGGGGGTGGGGTCGGGGGGAGAACCCTAGGAGAAAAATCAGTCTTTTGGTAGCTAAAGTAGAACTGTTTTATAAGGAGGTTGTTTGGCATGTTTTTTGCTAACCCCATACAGACCTTGAAAAACTAACATGGCTTTGTAGATCTGGAAAATATTTTAAAATGCCATACCAATGAGATAGCTAATGTATGGAACCAGCTAATCAAATTTCCAGTTTTTGGCTGGTGTATGCCCCAGTGTAACAAAGTAAGATTAATGGGGTGTTAAAAGTCTGTGTGGACTTGTCAGTTTTATGCTGCAAATAGGGTTAATTTCATCCAAATGTAGAAATTTTTAAAAATTAATGTGAGTGAACTAAAGCTTTATATTTGTCATTGCTTTAAAGAAACTTATGTTTGCAGGACCAGTCCTATCCATACTTGCCTGGCTAATGGAGAAAGCTGAGGGAGGGAAGAAATGCTTTTTAGGGAATAGAGTATCATGAGGTCAGCTACAATGGAGAAATGCCAGATGTTGAAATTTAGAAGTAGATAATTTTACCTATCGGACTAGCCAAAAGCATTTATTCTGGGCCAATATCTGATACTACCCAGGAAGACAGGCCCCCTTTATCTTTCCTCAAAATCACTTTTTACATAGTCTCCACAGGAAAACTGGGGTGAAGATATTTTGCCCTTTGTGGAATACTTTTGGTAATAAGAAGGAGTCTTCATAAACCATTGCCAGCATTTTAACAAACTGGATGTCATCCATATATTTGTCTACATAATGCCAAACACTTGGATGCTTGGAAACATCCAGATGTCTGATTTCCTTTTCAACTTGTCATTCAAATGGTACAGACTGAGACTATGTCTATATGTAGTTTGAATTGGGTGCTGGTTGGAGAGGCAAGGGGCGAACAGAATTTCAAGAACACTTTTTTTATTGCTCCATATATTTTGTTTCCCCTGAGATAACTTCGACTTAAGTCACAGAAGCACACAGTTTTAGGATCCCCAAAAGAAGTAAAATGCTTACACTGAAACGGAAATCTTCATAGCCTTAAAAAATAGGCATTCATTAAGAATAATGTACGGAACTGGTATGAGATGGTCTCTAGAACCTCAGCCAGTTGGCATTGGCTTTGGCACCCTGAGAAAAAAGGGTAACAAAGGACTGGCTTTAGAAGAACACAGTTTATAGTGGTATGATTTAGAGAGTGCCAAGAATTATACCTCTCATCAACTATCTCTCACATCTGGACAAAATATCTTTTCATTTTGCCTTATTTTCTATAGGTTATTCCTAGAGAAACATTAATTTGTAGTAATAAACATCATCTTTTAAAGTCTAATCTCCTCTTCTCCAATGGAGGGGTTATGAAATATATATTTGCTAAAAATGCATTTAATAAGACTCAAGGTCCTCCCATCTGAGACTTTTATTCCAGGGAGGGGGTGGTGGGAGGTAAGGAAGATTGGATAGGGCAAAGCACTCTGCAAGACAGGCCAGACCTGAGTGGGAGGTGACTAAGAACAACAAAGAAAGGTGGAGTTGGGGAGCTGCAACACAGACTGATTTGCAAACAGAAAGAAGACTGCCCCTGGCTGCGATCTCATTGTCTATGCGAGCATCTGCGGGTCGGGTGCCTGGCCTTAAGTTGCATTGTGTTGATCATTTGTATGCCCCAGTGCTTTCCACAGCACATAGCCTATAGTAGACGCTCAGGAAATAATTAAAAGCTAATCAATAAATGAAAAAAGGTCTGCAGGCTCAAAGTTACATTTCAAAGACTGGAGGCTCAGAGGAATTTCAGGAAGTCACATAGCTCAGCTTGTCTACAGCTAACACTTGGACCACACCAAGAAAGAGCTTTCAATAATTTTCTTTTTAGAAATTCCCACATCCTTTCCTCAAAGCATACTTCAGTTTCATTTAAAAAAATATATCTTAAAACCTTCCTTCTATGATTCAAGATCATTTTCCTTCTTAGCAGAAGCAAAGGTATTCATATGAATATATCTTTTAACTTTTCCAAGAGCTTCCAGGCACACTTATCCCTTCTCTCCAGAACAAACTGCTTGGGAAACAGGACAAGGCTCACTGTCTTTATGTTAGCTTAATTTATTCAACATTTCTGCATCTTAGCTTCTCATTTTAAAAATGAGAATGGTTTGGAGAAGCTTCCAGCTAAGTGAGGGCAGACAGCAGTTTCCCAACTCTTCTTCCTTAAAAGGAGAGCTAACGCACTTAGAGATTTGGGGATTTTCTAAGTAGTCTAAATGACGGCAGACCCAACACAAGGATTCCATTCACTTTCCTCAGATAACAATGTCTCATGTGCTCCATGCAGTACCTGTGACTTTTGTATACTCACTTAGGTTTTGGCTTTTGACAAGTGACCCCCATATCTTCAACGGCTTTCTATGTTGGGAAGATTTTTAAAAATCACCTTGATTCTTACTTATGAACTTTTTCATAGTTTTCTAAAATAGCTTTGGTTGTAGGATAAGCCCCGAGGCTAAATTCGTTCTGATAACAAAACCAGGAATAGCTAATGGCTTTGTTAGGTTGTTCTCTGTATACCGGTTAACGCTTTTTGAAAATGATGAGTTTCAGGGAAGTTGTAAAGTAAATGCAGGGAAAGCAATTCTGATTTTCCTATTGTCCAATTTCCTCTATTACCATGGAAAATATTACCTGAAAGATTAATTGGAAACTTGTGGTTTGGAAATAACACTATTTACATTTTACAAGTGTCAAATAAAGTAAACCTCTGAGTTGCAAAAAGCTACAGTTTTATACAAGACAAAAATAGTCCATGCACATTAAGTTTATATTATTTAGAAAATTAAAGTACCAAGAAGGGACACTAGTCCAGGGATGGATTTGCTGATATGTCAGGGGTCTGCGGGTGTACTTGGGGTCTCCTCAAAATCCAGCTCGAAGAGAAAACAGCCACAACCACATGAGGAAGTCAGTTAATAATACATGTGGCACAAGTTGACAGAAGAAACCGACAACATTTCCCAGACTGGAAGAGGCTGGCCAGCCGGTCTCACTTGCCAGGGTAGGCATCCCACCTTAGGCTTGAGTCCTTTTTCCTGTTCTTTCTGAGTGAACTCTAACAGTGATGCTTCACACAGTGTGAGCATTCCAAACTCTGGTTTACCTCAGCCCTGGGCCCTTAGCCTTCACAGGAGTTGCAGCCTTGGAAAAAGTAATAGAAGTCCCAGTTGGTTATTCTCCTAATTTGTCTCACCTACCATGGAGGCTCTTTTTATACATGTCCCTAAATGTGACAACTCTGAAAGGTGGTGCTCATTTTCCTTGTATTTTGATGAGAACATTGGGATTCAGAGACGTTAAGTAATGTATTCCCAGAAACACAGAAAGTGGCAGAGTCAGGAATTATACCCTGATTTCCCCAGCTCCTGGGACCGCATGGTCCTCCAGGAATGGCAGCACCAGGAATACCGGG
Source organism: Myotis daubentonii (assembly GCF_963259705.1). NCBI lineage: Eukaryota > Metazoa > Chordata > Mammalia > Chiroptera > Vespertilionidae > Myotis > Myotis daubentonii. The sequence goes on from NC_081843.1 coordinate 54,288,801, forward strand.
GTCAAAGCAGAAACAGCAGCTACTCCAGGCTGTGTCTGTTCATCATAGAGGGAGACTGCTCTCTGTCTGCCTCAGATTATTTTTATAGTCGGGATAAACAAATAGTTTAGTTTTTTACTTTTATAGTTTTTATGAGCTAAGTACATTAAACTCCAAAGGCAATCCTATCTATACCTGTCTAGTGTATGAGAGAAAAAGCTCAACTTTTGACTTTCGGCAGATCTGGATTGGAAGCTCCATCTTGATTAAGTGACATGAGGTCAGCTACTTACTGTCTCTGTGTTTTAGTTCCTTCAGGAAAAATGTGATGAAACCTCTTGCACAGAGTGGTTATGAGCAAAAAAGAACATTATAGGAAAAGGTCCAATGCATGGCATATAATAAAAACCAAATCAATTATGGTGGTGTACTATTTATTTTAAGTTTGATATTAATTGCTACTAATGATAGCAGAAATAATGACTCACTACTGTATCCTAAGTGATGTGTTGTTTTTTTTCCTTACAAGACAAGCTTTCCTAAAGGCACAATAACTAGTTAATTCATTATTTGTAATAATAATTATGTTTGCTTGTAGGGCCAGGTGTTCAACTCTTTACCTGCCCTGTGAAGAGTTTTGTGTGTCTATTGACATCCTATTACCCAGACTGTTAATTCTGTAAAACACATTGGGTTGAATTTAATTGTAAAACATAACTCTTATTTTCTTCATAAAGAAATACCCAGTTTGCTTACAAAATAGTGACAGTGCAACCTGGTGAATATAAAAATCATTAGCCGTATTGGATTAATGATTTTACTAATTTTAGTAATATTTGAAGAATGATTCTCAATGACTGCCTCTTACTACTAAATGTAATATTTGGCTAATAATATACCAACTGTTAAATATAAACTTTGTCAAAAAATGCAAATGAAAGGATACAGTCAACAGGGAACTGTTATGACATTAAAATGCCACCATCTCCTTTGTTTCCCCTCTCTTTGCTAGTCGGCCTCGCCTTCCCTGTCACATTCTCCAATGCATAAAAGCCCCGCTGTTTCAGCTACAGTCCTTTTGATAGGAAATCATGTCAAAGCCAGGAGATATACAAGAGTATGCATCTTAAAATCTCAACACTGAAAAGTATTCTTCTAGTGCTTGCTTGTTGGCATGCCCGTAAAATGATTTGCTGTTTCAGCAACTTGTAGGTTTGTGAAACGGTGGTATAAAACCATCAGTTATCACATGGTAATATCCTTTTATTAGCCAGTGAAATATATCAAGACATTTCATGACAACCGACAATGCCAGATGCTATTATTGGCTTAATGGTTATTACATTTTCACTTTCTTCAACTGAGCTCTTTCTGCATGCTTACTTTTCCTTTTGTGTAAAGCACTTTTCAAATGTGTGGGAGCATCCCAACTTTTCAACATCTATTTTAATATACATATATTTATGAGCACTCGGCTGGCTTTTCTTTTTCTTTTAATATATTTTATTGAATTTTTACAGGGAGGAAGGGAGAGGGATAGAGAGTTAGAAACATCGATGAGAGAGAAACATTGATCACCTCCCTCCTGCACACTCCCCACTGGGTATATGTCTGCAACCAAGGTACATACCCTTGACCAGAATCGAACCTGGGATCCTTGAGTCCACAGGCCGATGCTTTATCCACTGAGCCAAACCGGTCAGGGCTCGGTTGGCTTTTCAAGTTTCCCTCATAGGTGTTCTTTGCAGTGCAGGCACTCCCCAAGCAATGACCACCTGGCTTGTAAACATCTGTATTTGCACTGCTTGCTGGTGAGCCCTTCTCTTCTGCCCTTTGAATACTAACCCTCTCATCCTCAGCCTGCTTTTGACTTCCGAAAGACATTTTCTTTAGAGGATGCTGTGTTTGTGTGGCCGATACATGGAATGATTTGAATCAGTCTTTGTTAGTTCATGATTATTTTGGTCTATTTTTTCTTTTTATCCACTTCAGATCACAGTCAATACCACTTTGGGCATGTTTTCATCTCATACAGCCATACTTTCATTTTAACTCATCTTTTCCCATGTCTTGTAATTCTTGCCTGTTTTCTCTCTTCTGCATTTTTGTGCTTTCCTTCCTGTGTGCCTCAATTGTGAGCGCACAAATGACTCTAATCAAAGCTAAAGGTGAGTGGGTATACCACTATCAAGGAAATATATATATTTTTTCAAATAGTTTCTATTTGAAAAAAAAAAGTCAGAATTGATGTATACAATCTTGCAAGCCCTGGAAACTATCCTGAGATTTCTTTCAGAATTTTTGAAAACTCTCAACCTACTTATTTCCCTCAAGGTCTGGGATATAATTATTTTCGTTTTCTCCAATTTTGTGTTCTCTGCTTACATTTTTGCTCTAATTTTCATATGTATAATCTTTCAAGTAAGCATGGACTTTTTAGGTCTGTGTGGAGACCAAAGCAAGTATTTGGTTGTTACTTTGAAATAATTTTTTAAAAAATATGTTTTTATTGATTTTTAGATAGAGAGGAAGGGAGGAGGGGAGAGAGATAGAAACATCGATAAGAGAGAAACATTGATCAGCTACCTCATGCATATCCCCTACTGGGGATTAAGCCTGCAACCCAGGCATGTGCCCTGATGGGGAGTCAAACCCGTGACCTCTTGGTGCATGGAACAGTGCTCAACCACTGAGCCACACTGTCTGGAAAAGCAAGTAATTTTGGAGGTTGTAAACAAATGGCTCCCTAACAAAACTTGAGACTATGTGAAGCTGCTCTATTTTGTTGGTTGGGGGGCAGAAAGTAGTCCACCCCAACTGGTGCTAAGCACAGGGAAGCAAACAATAGTAGCAGGGCAGTGTTCTGGGCAGCATGTTAGGTATTTCTAGAATGTCACATTGAAGTTGTCTTTGTCTGGGAGAGCTGATGATAACTGAGAAGTGGATAGCTGACAGGTATGTGTTCATTGGCATCTCTCCTTCCTCCTCACTTGCCCCTATGAACCTACTCTGACTCAGTGTGTAGATACCTTTGGCACTACTTGGACATTACACAGGTTCTACATCAGGCTGGCAATTGCAGGGCATAACAGGTTTGTCCTACCCACACCAGAAAAGTTCTACAGAAAAATTTCCCCTAAGTGCTGAGATAAATTTTCCCTTGACCTTAGAGCACACAATGGGAAGGACATATATCTCATAGTTCATTTTATTAAAATGTGATGGGTTTGCCCTGGCTGGTTTGCTCAGTGGATAGAGCATCAGCCTGTGGACTGAGGGTCCCCAGTTTGATTCTGGTCAAGGGCACATACCCGGGTTGCGGGCTTGATCCCCAGTAGGGGGCTTGAGGGAGGCAGCCAATCAATTATTCTCTCTCATTGATATTTTTATCTCTCGCTACCTCTCCCTTCCTCCCTGAAATCAATAAAAATGTATTTTTAAAAAATGTGATGGTTTTTGGGATGGGGAGGGTGAGGTTCTGATCTAAAAAAAAAAAAAAAGAAGATAGCAAAATAAGAATAGCACTTTATGTGACAATTTACATTTTATTATTATACACATAATCTTATGTAATTTCCTTCACATTTCTGAGATAGGTAGGGCAGGAACTATCCTACTCATTGTAGAGGTGAAGAAACTGAGAGCTGAGGAATTTAAATTGGTTTCTTAAGCTTATATGGCTAGGTAGGTTTAACAGAAGTTGGTATTGAGGGAGATTACAGGTTGGAAACACAGAAAAGAATGGAGAGTCTATCTCAAATATTTATAAATTGTTTAATTTTTAGCAAAACAATTGAGATTTGCCAATAACTATGAAAACCAGTATTTCTGATAAGTAATTTATAAGAGCCCTATGATAGCTCTTTAAGACATACTTAAATTGTTTTTGTATTATATTTGAAATTCCATAAATTGAAAGTGAGAAGCAGTCCCAAGGTTTAAGACTTATCTTAAATGTAGAACCTGAAAGAGTTGAGGTAAATTTAGAACCCTAGAGATTGGGACCTCCCCACAAAGGACTACTTTCACGTCTGGAAAAGAAGAGCTATTTTTGGAATATAAATGATTAGAAATCAAACATGATGGAGGACCCTCTCTGCTAAATGTTAAATATTCAGGTCCTCTTGATGACCCAGTGTAATTCATAGTTAGACCAGATTGCCTAATATCTTTTTAGTGAGACCAATGATAAACTAAAAGCATGGTTCCAGGTGAATTAAAATATATACTTTTTGTAAAGAATGAAGGTCTTTTGATAATCAGAAAAAAATCAGAGAGAGGGAAAATGACATCTTTTGTGAATCTTTCCTAGTGTCTATTCAGTCTCCTTGATGAATTCTATTATCACAAAAATGACCTTTCCAGTTCATATCTCTTTTGAGGCTAATGCAATTCTTCTCCATTCTGTTATAATGAAAGTATTACATGGATAACTATCCAGCATTATCTTCTAGAAGGAGAACTAATTTGGGAAAGAAATGAAGTACTTTAATATAATATCAGATCTCTCTCTCGCTCCCCCACCCTTATTTTTATCCATGTAGAGACCTGCTGGATAGAATTAAGCAAGTTCATGTATATGGTAAATACACTGAGCTTCCTACCTAATGCAAAAGTAATTTTTATTATTATATTAGGGAACACGTGTTATAAATGTTTAAAAAACAGAGTTTCAGATAAATTTAGAGGCATAAGTCAGTGAAATATGCTGCAGACACCTTTCTGTTGATTTTTCTTTTTTTGGAGATGAGTAAATGGAAAGTATTAAGATCTGTGGCACACTTCCTAGATGCAAGTTTCAAACATGTACTACCTGTCTCTACCTGTGAGAAGCGTCAATATGGGCTAGAATAGCATAAACACTAATTATGTGCTCTTGTTAATTGCATGTTTCTTTGAAGTGGTAGCAAAATGCAAGCTAGTGTATGGTGCAAAGAGCTGGGAATAATGATGGGAAGCTTCCTCAGACAGGTTGATGCATGCAGAAAGGTAAAGTTTTTGGTAAGCTAGACTGTCTCCCCCTTGAGAAAATAATCCTGGTTTCCAGTACTATCTGAAGAAATCGTTTCTCTGAGGAATATAATTAATGGTGGTATATTGACCAGCTAGCATATAGTGCAGAGATCAATAGCCAGGTCACATGGTTTGAAGTCAGGCCTGTCACACCCTTTGCAGGGGGCCAATTAAATGAATATATAAATCCCTGCTTGTTCTGTATGATAATAAATGTCTTAGTGTAATTCTTCAGAAGAGGTAAAACACTTTGTAAAAAATGCCTCCACTATTACACTCCCTATGAGACAATTAGCTGGCAGAGACTTTAATTGCTGTGTTGTGGATGTGGAAATGGAGGCTCAGAGATCTTAAGCAGTTTACCTAAGTCATAAGTGTGGGCTACAACAATGCAAATTAAGTTAGAATTTTGGAAAGTAGAAAGCAACTAGATAGAATGAGAAGTCAATTTAGTTACTCAAACCTATATTAACACTGAAGTCAATGGTTTTGATGGTTACTATGTCCCAAATTTTGCTGAATTTAGATATTAATTAACTTCATGTAATTATACAAGTTTTTAATATTTTAGTAATGAGAGTAATATTAAGGAAATAGAAAGTGAAAGCCTCATTTTTGTTTTCTATAACTGTCAAAAATAACAGGAGTGAGTCAGAGATTTCTCTCCCAATCTGTTGTATCAATATCCTGGGTTACACTGTGGTCTTACTCAGTGAACCTATTATTAAAAGTAAATATTTACTTCTCAATTTGATGTTTTCTTTTTTATGCAATTCTGAATATTATTTTGTTTTCCTTCTGCACTTTTCACTGCTATGTGCACCTCCCACCCCCCGCCCCTTTAAACTTTTGCTTGCACATTTTACTTCTGCTCTAGCATGGCGACATTAACTCTAGCCACCCAGTAGCACTGCCTTTCACTTCCCTTTCAAAGGGGCACGCTTTCTTTGGCTGGAATGCTGCAGGTTTGGGATTTGTAGATCAGAGCCTGACTCTTAACTCAGTCCTCCAACTCTTAATATACACTTTTCATCTATACCATCCTTGACACCACACAGACATCCCATGTTGAAATCTTTTACAGAGTCTCGACCTGTCTGCTAGACTAAACAGAGACAAGGAAACAGGTAATGACAGGATTGAAACATGGTTTGGGGATCTTGGGAGGAAAAAGGAAAGTAAAAAAAAAAATTTTGATGAACAACATAGTCACCCAAGCTTGTGGTGTCTCATCAGAACCTCTCAATGTTTGGAAGTTTTCCCAAGACTTGCCCTGGTGAGACAGCAAAGACTTATTAGATCATTGTGTCTGCTTCCCCACCTGGGAAGGAAAGAGTCTTCCATACGGAGAACATATGGCTTGGTCTTAGATTAACAACAAAGAATGTCAGTTGGCAGACAGATGGAGGAGAAGCAGAGGATCGTGTGAGCTTTGCTAGCCTGGACCTCACAAATGAATTTAAAAATCATATCCACTTAGTTCAGTTAAGAAAATAAACACTGGCCAACCTATGCAGGGGAAGAGGAGCTAACATTTATTGGACACATATTACAATCTAGGCACAGTATTTTATAGATTTTTTTGTGTGTGTAATACTCACTTCAATTGTTTTATTATCTCCATTTTACAGATGAAGAAAATGAGGTTCTGAGGTGTGGGCTTACTTTGCCCAAGGTCATACAGCATACAGCGAGTAAAGGCAAAGCCCAGAGTCTCATCCAGGAGTCTGATTTGAAAGTTAATGCTTCTCAGAGTTCAGACAACATAAAAATGTTAGATAACTTTCTAGTTACTTCTTCCACTTTTAAACAACATACATAAAGGGAATCTCTTCTTTTTTTTAAATTGTGATATTCAATAAATTTGCTCCAGGCTGCTGTTTATATTGCTTAATTTAATGCTACTGGGTATACAGAAGTGGACTCTGAGGAATAGGAATGAGGAGGAGGATCTGTAAATAGGACAAGTGAACACACTTATATTATAAATGTTTGCAGCCACCCTTCCCCTTCCCCCCAAAAGAAGGAAGATTCTTTCTGTTGATTCAGGTTGAGAGTTCCCCGCTGTTGTCCAGAATCTGAGCACAGGTAGGGAGGGGCCAGGTCCCTTTCCCTAAAGCAAAGGGAGCAAGAATGCAATATGTATCTGTGTCATGGAGAGAAAGGGGGTGACAAAAGGTGGCGGTGGGGGAGGGGGGGAGTTGTGAATGTTTTTTCTTTTTCCTTCTGTACTTCTACAAGTATGGTGTTTTTATTTTTATTATATCTGCTCATATATAGGGTGGGGCAAAAGCAGGTTTACAATTGTGAGTACATGAAACATAGTTTATTCTTGTATTATTATTTATCAATTATTGATTGTAATATTTTCCATACAAATACGTATAAACTTACTTTTGCCCCACTCTGTATTATTTAACTTCTGTTCATAATTCAAAACTTGAAAGGTAAAGTTGTTAGAGAGATGGTTCGAGTTGAAGGAGAGAGAGACGTCTTAGTGCAGTGATAGGATACGTGGGAGATGGGGAGACTTATGTGAAAAGAGGACCATAAGGAGTTTACTAGTTATAAATTGGAAATCATTTTATATTTTTCAAGAGATTCCAGTAAAAACTTGAGTTTAAATCTACCATCTAAATATATAGCTCATCCTTTTCTGTACTATTTCCTCTCCTTTATTATCTTTTCTTGGTTTAATCATTTTTTTTCCTTATTCCATTTTCCTCTTCTATTAGGATTATTTTTATTATTTTAATGGATACCATTGAGTTTATCACAAGCTCTTGGGACTATTAGAATATACCTAAAATAAATTTTTTCCCACTTTCTGGACATGTAGAAGACCTGGAACACTTTAATTATATTTATCACTCCTCCCACCATCAATATTTTGTGATATTGTTGCCAAACATTTTAATTATCTCTGTATTTTATATCCCATACAATAGTGTTATTATTATTATTTTAACTTTTAACGAGTCAAGATTACTTTAGATTTGCTCACACATTTGCTTTTTTTATTATCTTTCTTCCTTCCCTGTATTACCTGTGCTTTGATCTGCTATTACTGGTTTTTATCCTGAAGAACTCCCTTTAGTATCTCTTTTAGCTAGGTCTCTTACTGTGAATTTTCTTAGTTTTAGTTTTTCAGAAAATTACTTAAATTATCTTTTTGTTTTATTTTTTTAAATAAGCCATTTAATTGAGGTATAATTGACATGTAAAAGCTGTTTACATTCAATGACCTTGAGTTCATGAAATGAGTTTGGGGAGAGGTTTACACCCATGAAACCATAACTATTGTCAGGGTCATAAACCTATTCATCACCTCCTAAAGCTTCCTCTTACTCTCTTTATTATAATTATTATTTTTTGTGTGTGTGGTAAAAAGACTTAACATCCTTAGATCTACCTCCTTAGTAAATTTTTAGTATATAATATAGTGTTGTATGTTATAAGCACTATGCTATATAGTAGATTCCCAAAACTTATTTATCTTATATAACTGAAACTCTATACCCTTTGGTCATCATTTCCCTTACGTCCCCTCCCTGAGCTTCTAGCAGTCACTATTCTACTTTCTGCTTTTATGAGTTTGGCTATTTATATTCAATATATAACTGAGATCATACAGTATTTTTCTTTCTGTCTGGCTTATTTCACTTAGGATAATGTTCTCCAGGTCCATCCATGTTGGTGAAAATGGCAGGATTTCCTTCTTCTTTAAGGCTAAATAATATTCCATTGTATGTATCTACCACAGTTTCTTTATCCATTTATTGATCAATGGGCATTCAAGTTACTTCCATATCTTGAGTATTGTGAATAATGCTTCAGTGAACATAGGAGTGCAGGTATATTTTTAATATGCTGATTTCAATTCCTTAGGATAAATACCTGGGAGAGAAATTGCTGAATCATACAATCATTTCATTTTTAATTTTTTGAGGAACCTACATACTATTTTTACAGATTGTTGTACCAATTCACTTTCCCATCAACAGTGCATGCGGGTTCAGCTTTATTTCTGAAACTCATTCTCTCTGAGTACACATGTCTAACTTAGTCACATTCCTTCTCCATTTTATTTTATTTCTCTTTTTTAAACTTAGAAATTTATTGTGTCAGCTGGAAAACCAGATGGGCTGAGCCCCAAAATGGCACCAGCTCTTTCACTATTTAAAATATGATTTTTCATTGTCTTCAGTTTTCCATCGATTCATTCTTTTAAGGTAACACTGTCCTCCAGCTTCTTCTAAGTGTTTCCCGTTGTCTTTGTTTTTGTTTTTCATCAGTTTTATTATTATGTGCCTAGAAGTGGCTTATTCTACTTGTGGTTAGCAGAGTTTCTTCAATCTATTGCTTGTCACTACTTCATTAATTTAAAAAATAGTGATAGCTCTTTCAATATTTCATCTAATCTATTTTATTTTTCTTCTTCTGGTCACCTGATACATGCATGTTAGAGTTTTTCATTATTTAAAGTATGTTTCTTTGAGCATTTCTATATATTTTTTTTTCCTATAAGTCCTTCAATGTAGATGTTTCCTATCCACCAGGATCTTTCAGGTAAGGAACCCCACTTCTACTGTATCTTCTCTGCTATTAACCTATCTATTAATTTCAGTTATTATATTTTTCATTTCTAGAATGTCCATTTGATTATCTTGTATAGATTTAGGTTTGAGCACAATAATCATGGTTGTTTTTATCTAGTAACTCCAATACCTAGATAATCTCTCTGTTACTATTCTCTTTTGGTTTTCAGTCTCTCATGTCTTGTTTTCCGGCCTTCCCGATAATTTCTTTCTTGATTGCCAGATACTGTCTAGGACAAATCACAGAAGTTCTTCAACGATCTCTTCCTCCAGAGAGGGCTTTTCTTCTGGCAAGTGTATATAGCATGGGTTTATCACATTGGTTCAGGTGCAGCTGCATTTGGGGAGGTGTATTTCTGATTTTCCCTTACTGGTAGTGCTTAGCTCTTCAGGGCCTCAATGGAAAGCCTAGAGTGATTACAAGAGCCCCTCCATCTTGACTAGCACTGAACTTCAATTTTTACCTCCCCAGCTTTGTGAAACTGCCAAGATCTCTCTTTAGCTTTTTAGCCTATAACTAGCCACCTGTTGCTTGGTTTGTTGACCTCCTATGCAGATTTACAGGTTAGGGATCTGTCAAGTGATTTGAGGGGAAATTGCATATAGAAATTCAGTTTTACTTCCTAGGAGTTCACTTTTTTCTGGAACATTGGCCTATTGAATATTGCTCCCTTGATGGCCCTGAACTCTAATTTTTGTCATCCCAGCAAATGACTATCCCAGCAACTTCCTGTTTGACTTCTATGGCCTATACTTGGACTCACCAAAAGCCTGGAGAGAAAAGACTAGTAAATCGGATCCATTCAAATGCATTTCCCCTCTTTCTAGAATCTTGGCACCACAAGACCTAACTACATTAATCTTTAATGCCTTCAAACTGCTATTTATTACAGTTCTTTGTGGGAGAGTAATTCTGTCCACATTACTACATCATAGATAGAAGCAGAAGTATCCAATAAGAAAGGAATCAATTTTTGGTTATTCTTGGCTATGAAAATGCTCTCGCTCCCCCCGCCACACACACACCCCATCACACCATGTATGTATTTAGATGATGCACCATACAGTAGTTGGTCCATGTGTACCCCCAATTTATATGAATTTATAAAATTTGAATCTCTCACAACTGCCTACATAGTTGTGATGCTATTTACCAAGATGGAAAAGAACATGGGGTGCGGTTGGTTGTATATTAAATTTAGGATGTTTATTAAACAAGTAAAATGAAGAGTAGAAATCAGTTGAACCTACTTATCTGGAGTTTAGATGAGAGTCAAGGCTAGAAATGTATTTTGGGAGTTGTTTAGCCATAGATATCATTTGAAGCTTTGGGATTAGTTGAGATCCCTTGTAAAGTGAATGTTTAGGATAGAAAAAATGGGGAGAGACTCTGGAACACTGTAACAGCTAGACAATGAAAAGAGGAAAGGGATTTGGCAAAAGAGACAGAAAAGAAGGTGACCTTGAATTAGGAGAAAAATCAAGAAATTGTGTTGTCTTGGAAGTCCATTAAAGAAACTATTTCCAGAAGGAGGGGAAGTCAACAATTCAAATACTGCTGACAGAGTAATGAGCACTGGATTAGGCTACATAGAGGAGCACAGTGACCTTGATGAATGCAGCTTCAGAAGGGTTTTGGGGGTGAGGGTCTTTGTGAAGTAAGGAAGTTGAGAATGAGTATATACACAAGTCTTTGAAGGAGTTTTGGAATAAAAGTGACTGATAAATGGTATCTAGGCAATGCAGTCAGGGTTTTTTGTTTTTGTGTTTGTTTGTTTTTTAATAGATGGAAATATTTTAGTTTGCTTACATGCTAATGGGAATGATTCAGGAGAGAGAGTCAGGAAAATAATGATCCTTCATGAGAAATAAGGGATAAGTTGCTATTAGGGATACACATTTTAAATAGAGGAAAGAGAATGAGCAAATACAAAGATTACACTTAAGTAAGAGTGTGAACAATTCATCCATTGGAAAAGGAGGAAATCATATTACTTGGGTACAGATGCTTATATATTAGTAAATTTGGTAAGACAAATATATGACATATAGTTTCTGACTGTTTATAAACATCTTGGAGGCTAAGAGAGTGAACTAACCTGGGAAATGCAATATTTGAGTCTTTTTGAAATTTATGTTCATAAATATAAAGTATGATCCATCAGCATAGCATGGTTATGTTTTTTTTTCCAGTTATGTTCAACTGCTCAGGTAAATAAAGAGCAAACGGTGAGATGAGTTCTCTCAGAATTATTCATTGTCATATGTGTAAGATAAAGGGAGAGAGGAAAAAGGAATAGAAGCTATATATGCAGGGAAGGGATTATAATGAAACTGAAGTTCAAAGCATGAAATTCATGCAAGGGGCTCAGCTCTTGCAGCCCTAGCTTCATCCAGAAGGTTGTCCGGAAGGACATCTGGTCTAATTAGCATATTATGCTTTTATTATTGTAGATGACCCCTGGGATTTAGGCTGTTTTAGCATGGAGATAAGGACAAGAGGGAGTGGGTGAGGTGGGATGATTGGAGGATGAATGATAACTACAGCAGGGGTGTGGGGTGAGGCTATAATCTGATGGTATGTGCTTTAGAGTAGCTAGGTGATTTGATTTGATATTTTGAGAAGGTAGGACTAATGAACGGTTTTTATAGTGGGTTAATCATGGAGGATTAAGAAATTGTGCCAGATTGGGAGCTATCCAAATGCTTAGAAAAAGGAGATTCTGAGGCATAAGGGAATGCCTGAGGTTTAGGGCCTCTAATGATGATGGAGACATGCAGGGATGGAGTCATAACCAGTATGGCATGGGTTCTAACCAGTGAGAATTTGCACCAGCCTTTCATAATGGGTCAGCTATAAACAACTTTTATTGTGTTATCGGGGCTTCCAAACTAAATTCTACAGCTGAGTGATAGGGCTGGTCTTATGGCAGGTTAGGGTAAAAGGAACAAGCAGTCCAGGATTTCTCCTTGGGATTGATTTTTAAGGCAGTTTGTTATGACAGGGCTGATAATGTGCTAGGAGCATATTGCGAGTTCTGTGGTCCTCACCTTCAATCCTTCTAGGGCACTGTCAACTATAAATATCTGCAAAAATATAGCTGTAATTATTTCTAAAAGAAGTGGAGTTGGAGTTCAAAGGTGTAAAAGCAATCCTTGCTCTGCATTTACTAACTGCTTGATCTTTAGAAAGTAACACATTTATTCTGGGCCTCAGTTTCCTCATCTATAAAACAAATTAGATTGAATTAAAACATTTCTAAGGCCCCCTTTGGTGGTAAGGACTTGCAATACCACACATAGCTTGCTTAGAGTTACACATTTTCTTCATGCACATATTTCAGCTGAGGTGCTATTTCTACTTTGTCTTTTTTTACCTAGGACTTTTTAAAAATATATTTTTATTGATTTCAGGGAGGAAGGGAGAGGGAGAGACAGAAACCTCAATGATGAGAGAGAATCATTATTGATTGATTGGCTGTCTCCTGCAACCAACTCCCCCCCCCCCCCCGCCCCGGGGATTGAGCCCGCATGTACCCTGACTGGTTACCGTGACCCCCTTGTTCATAGGTCAAACTTCAACCATTGAGCCACACCAGCCAGGCTGTACTTAGTTTTGATAAATGTTCCCTACATCTAAATATCCCCAGCATCAAACAAATTATTTTCAGTCTACTATGTAGTGATTTTCTAATTCTATAAGGAAAAACAAAACAAATAAAAACCTGAATTTGCATATCCTATCTCTAAAACTTGTTCAGTCATATCTTACTCTTTCAATACTTCTTAGGGAAAACTAATTTTTTTTTTTAACTCTTCTGAGAGAACATTTCATCTTTGGTAATTCCTACATATTTTCAGAAAGTTTTAAAGTACTTAACTGGTGAGTGAATTTAAGCTATTACTAAACTTTTAAAAGTTTGTGTGTGTGTGTGTTTAAACATGATCTCCTTTTGGTTAAAGTGAAGAATGAGGAATAAAGTACTCTGGATAAGAATTCACGTGGTGTCACTTATTTAGACAGTTACAACACTGAGTGTGTTACTCAAAGTTCATCTTTACTTAATGCTGCTCCTTTCTAATCCATGGATAAGTATTTCCAAGATTAATTGTCCAGATCTTTTATTTTTTTTTTTTTAGTAGGAACAAGGTAGTTTATTTTTAGGAACAGAGAAAAGACAGGACAGACATACCCCTTATCATTTGAGAAAGAGCCATAGTCAACACATCAGAAAACAGATGAATTCTTTCTTTTCATGCTATTAACTTTTTATTCTAAATTGGCTTATCCTCTTTAGCCTTTCATTTTAACATTTGCATTAACAACATAATGAAGCCATGTTAGTATACATTTAAAACATTCCCAGAAAGTCGTGATTCCTCTCCTATCACACAAATACTCATCAGCTGACTCTATAGTGATGTCTTTTGTTTCAGAGAGTGTTACTAACGCTTAAAGTGGTAATAAAAATGGGTGGCAGTTAAATCTTATTGATATCAGGCCAAGACACTGAAGGAGGACCCTGGAACCCTAGAAGAGAAGGCATCTCTGTGTGCTGAAGAACTACTCTGTTTGCACCAATCAGAAATAGAGGTGTACAAAAGCAGGATAGGCTTCTCCTGGTAGCTTGTAGAAGAGCATCTGCCTTCCAGTGTGAGCGAGAGGCAGTTTAAATAGTCTAGAGGACCTGACAACTCCTACGTTTTCGTGGATTTTGTTCATATTGCTTTCTGAAGGCCAGCTCACTATAGGAACAGTCCAGCACCACTATATTCTCTAACCAGTCCCCTTTGACCGGTTCCCTCTAAACTCACACCGTGGCCAGCTCACTCAGGACCTCCTGATAGCGCAGGTTCTCTCTCTGGCCAAAGACCCCAGTCCCATAGAGGGCTGTCTCATAGGCATCAGCTATGAGATTGATACCCATCCAGGGTATCGTGAGGGCCTGTGCACACCCTAGAAAGGAGTACTAGTGTTTCGAAGATCTAACAGGGAGGAGCAAAAACCCTTGTCCATTCAGGAACGGGGATGCCGGCCTTCAGCATGAAATGGGGTTTCAGAGGCACGCATGGCATCCAGAGCGTTCATCCTGTATAAATACAGTGGGGCCTTGACTTACGAGTTTAATTCCTTCTGAGACCGAGCTCGTTAAGGAGCTCGTTAACTCAAATTACTCTGTCAACTCAATGCAAAAAATTGGCGGAGAGACAGCTGGTATCTCAAAAAACTCGTTAGTCGGGACACTCGTAAGTCAAGGCCCCACTGTAGTTGTAACAATTCTGATTTCCCTGGGTGTCCAGCTGCAGAAGTCTTGCATCATCATCTGCAAGGCTCAGGGTTCATACTTGATATCCTGAACCCTGGATAGTCGAATATCAACCTCCTCTTTTAAGTCCTTGGGGGCATTGTGTCCCACAGGGATGTGAGGTCCCCTTCGGGATTTCATCACAAAGCGCATGATTTGCCTCCACAAAAATAAATAGCAGCACAAACACCAGGCTCCCGCAGGCTATCACCAGCACGTTCACCACCGACAGCCAGTTATGCCGGACGCCACGGCCTCCCCACCCCGCGCAGAACTTCTGTTTACCCCGCTGCCCTGTCCCTTCAGCCCGGCCCCTCCAAGGCAAGCTCGCCTGCGTTCTCGGATGCCTCCAGGCCATCCCCTTAAGGGGAAAGTTCAAGGCTGACGCGACCAGAAAACATAGCAGATCACTTGTCCAGAATCTTTTAAATGCTAGGGTTAGAAGCCCAATCCAAGCGACTTAAATTAATTGTGTTAGTTACCTATTGCGATGTAATAGATTGCCCCCCAAACATACCTTCTTGAAAGAACACCCATATGTTCTGTGGGCCGGGACATGAGCACAGCTCACCTGAGTCCTCTGCGTCCTGGTCTCTCCCCCGGCTGCGATGAAGGCGCCAGCACGGCCTCCCATGACCCTTCCAGGGGTGAAGGGATTGCGTGTGGGGATAGGGAGTAAGTCTGAGTACAGCTAGAGGGTCAGGAAGAGGATAGACTGGCATGAACGAAGCATCAGGACCAGCAAAGACGACAAAAGCAGGCAGGCCGGGGACGCTGCTGCGGACACGACTCCCCCAAAGCCCCATTTCACGTGATCTCGGGAGTCTGGCGAGTCCTGCGATGAGAAACACCTGGGCACCCTGGTTGACAGGTGCATCGTATCCTGGACTAGTCAGTACATGATCCGGCTTACACCACCGTCCCAGCAAATTTCCGTCCCCATGGAGTCCCCGCCCCAGCCAGGCTCCTGGTCCCTGCCAGGTGGAGGGAACTAGGTGTGACTATCTGCTGTGGAACAGCAGGGACTCCTGAGGGACGCAGCATTCCAATGGCAGCAGTCAGCTCCTGGGGCCGAACACTTCCACTCCTCCCTTGCTGTTGCCCAGAGATTGCTTGTTATCCAATGCTTGACCTCACCCACCTGACAGCTTGCGGCTTCAAGGTGCAAGCCCACATGGCAATAGAGGAGTATGCCATTAAGACAGAGGTCAGTCTTTTGTAAACTAATCGTGGAATTGACACCCATCACTTGTGCTTTATGCAATTCATTAGAAGCAAGCCCTTAGCCCACATTCAAGGGGAAGGGATAACACCAAAGCATGGATACTAGAAAGCTGTATTATTGCTCACTTCCTAAAACTGGATTCTTGAGGGCCATTTTTGAAGTCTGCCACAAAGATTCACTCATATACTTGAAAAAGTGAGGTGGTATCTTGTCTTCAGACAGAATTGGATCCTGCAACTTAACAGATACCAGCAGCATGGACTCTGAGTAGTAGATGGATGCTGCCTCAAAGAACAATAGGATGATGGTTTATGCAAAGGATTCTGGGCATAAACAAAACAACAGACGAGTCAGACTGTTCTAACTTAACAGAGCAGATTTATGTATGGCATTTGAGCTGTTGCTGCTTAATGATAGTTCATGGATTCTGAACATGCCATCATGGCCACACAGGGACAAATCAGACATCTTATTACAGAATTCCTACTATGTGTTAGGCTGTGCTAGGTGCTTTACATATATGATCTCATGAAGCACTTGCAGCAACCCTATAAAGTCAGCATTGTTTCATTTTTTATACAGAAGGAACCATCTTCTGACACTTAGTTTTGAATCAAAGCCATATTGATTCCCAAGACAGTGCTCTCATGCTACCATATACCTGCCAGAATATACAAATATTTTTAAATCATGTTATATTTTACACTTATAGGAATAAGAAACTAGTACATACTTATGTTTTAATATAAAGTTTGGTTTAATGTCTTACATAGTTTATAGTTTAGTAGCCAAATTATTGAAATAAATTTCTTATCTAAAGGACTTGAGGCACTGAAGTATAAAATTGGAATAAGTTAAAAAATTGAAATAAAAATAGAAAAAAGGCAAGGAAAATGAAGAAATAAAGTATTAAACAATGCTCTAGTCAAATTTGATCTTACCAAATAATTGTCTGTTATTTTTCTTTTTTTCTGTTTTACATTTTTTTGGTGTACCCATTTATATGATGAATGTGGAAAAATGTAGTGAGAAAAGAGAAAATATGCTTGCACCTGATAACACATGGTAGGTAGCAGATAAGTGACTAACTGCAGAACAGAGACTACCATTCCCTATGACAATTATGTTTATCTCTTTGAACCTCAGCTTCCTCATCTATAGAGATAATATAATCAGAAGAGTTATGTAAAGAATAGAAATAATGTATATAAAGCAAACTGTTTAACATGTAATTTGTGCCCAATAAGTTTTTCCTGTTGTTATCCGAACAAATTAAAATATTGCCTGACATAGACTCACAAAGAATTTAAATGGGCCTAGTTTATTATTATTTAGATATCTCTAGATCAACGGTTTTCAACTGGTGTACTGCAAGTATTTTTAAAACATGCAATACCTGACTATTTAGTCAGGGGCATTGACCTCTTTTCCCTTAGATTGTCAAATAAAAAAATGACAACACGCAGCACATCAATAGCCATCTGGTGTGAATGAATCAAAATGATTCCTATGTTTTTTGTCAGATTGGCAAAAAATGAATTTTTTGGTGTGCCGCAGAATCTTAGTAATTAGTTTATGTGTGCCGTGAGATGAAAAAGGTTGAAATTGCTGGTCTACATGGACTGTTACTCATGTCTTAGAAGTTTCTGGGTTTACCCATCGTGTGGAGTGGTAATTGTTTAAAGATTTTGCAGTGTCTTGAAGTTAATATTTTGTCTGCTCAAAGGAATTCTGTATCTTTTGGATCTTGAATGGAGGCAGAGCCAGTCTCCCTTATGAAAAGCGAAGACACTGGCTACCTCTTTCCTAGCTTTCATGGAGCTGGGCACGGGCTTGGGGGAATTTTAAGCCAAACTTGAAGGAAGAGAGGCGGCTGTCCATATGGAGATTGAGGGAAAGAGCGCTCCAGGAAGGGGGAGAGCCTCTCCAAAGGCCCTAGGGCGGAGGTGCTTGGTGTTTTTGAGGAACAGCAAGGAGGTCAGCGTGCCTGGGGCACTCAGACATATGTTACACTCATTATTCCAAGGCCCATCTAAGAGAAGAAGAAACTGGGGCCCAGCGAGGTTGTGATTTGCACAATAAGTGGCAAAACCAGAACTCAGAAGCTCCTCTTCTGAACCCAAGCCCTGTGTTTTTATCAAGATGCCATTCTGTGTCTACTTCCAGATTGCCTAAACATTTTCTCTACCTGTGAGGTATTCTTTGTTAAACTTAGCAGACTTTGGGAATCGCACCTTCTCAGGTTGCATTGAATGCAGCGCAAAGTTCAAATAGACTCATTATAAATACTTTTGACAAATTGTTCTAACAAGAGACTTTTCTTTCTACTTTATTGTCATAGATTTGGCTGAATTTATTACTTAATGGGAATATTTTAGAGCAGATTTGTCTGATTACCAAGCAGATTAGCAAATACATTTTATACTTGTGTTATACTATTTATTATAAAGCCATTTAAAAATGTTGCATGGAATTTAAATTACTTATATATTCAAACATCTAACTGAGGAGACAAAGGTTAAAGTTGTATTCAATAGTTGAATTCACTCAGAACATACTGTTATACAGACACACACATTACTAATGAGTACTCAAACCAACAACTAATTTTAAAATACCTAATGAAGATTTAAATGGGCTTTTATTGATAATATAACATTATAACAGGTGATTTAACTTGTGTTGTTTTTAAAAATGTAATTATTAAATATTCATGACATATTATACCTTATGAGACTTTAATACTCATACCAAAATCATATGGTGAAGATAAAATGCAGACAAAGAGTCTGGGTTCCCACAGCCACCGACCCCTAAATGACCTGCTAATAAATGCCAGATTCTCATCTTGTAAAACTCCTATGGGAGAATAATAAAGGATGAACATTTGGTCCAACATTTATTTTTATAAAACAAGCACCTTTAGTTTTCTTTCAGAAGAGTCATTTTCCTGCTTTTATAAAGTCTGTGGTCCTTTATGAAAATGTGTACCTCATGTCACACAGCTAGAGCCATAAATCTAGGCAGTTATACATGGAAGTTCAGACATCCGGCCTGGCCAATCTAGATGATTTAAATTAGCATTGATATTTACACTTCCATTTTCCTAGCTCCTAGTATATTTACCAGCTAGTTACATAATCCTTCATTTTTCTTGGACCATAGCTTTGCTTGTGAAATTTTAGGAAATAAAGTTATATAGATTCAAAAAAGAAATATAGTAAATATAATTAGTCTTGTGATTAGTAATTGCTATAAGGCCAGAAATCCTCAAACATTTATTTTTATTTTTTTAAGTTTTTATCTAGGAGGACTAGAGAACAGATTGGTATACTCACAGCAATGAAGAGAATAATGGGGTTGTGGTTAATACAAATATAAACCTAAAATAAATATATCAAAGATACTTATAGGTGAATCAAAATTAAGAATAGGTGTACCAAGAGGTATCTACAACACTCTAAGTGCTTCTCTCCCTTAAGAAAAGCAACTTCTGTAGTGTTTTTGGTTAATAATTGCTATGGCTCATGCCACATAAGTTTACATAAACTTTGGTTATTACTCAGAACAAGATTGTCCTGGAGCCATAGGCATAACCTCAATATAGACATTTAATCTTCCTAAGGTGAGATGGTAAGAAAATCTTGCCCTGTAGATTAGATGCTCCATATTGGATAATGGGAAATCTGCTCAATCACATTCTATCTGGGAGAAAAAGAGTGCTAATTGCATTTTAAAAGGCAAATGATTATCATTTCCTGATTTCCCTAGTTTTTAGATTCTGCATGTGATTTCCTAGGCATCTTGGTGTTTGAAACTCCAGAACATAGATATGTATGAGCTACTTTATTCCTAATATCTTTTTAAAAAATTTATCTTTATTGTTGAAAGTATTACAGATGTCCCCTTGGTTTGCTTGTTTACCCATTGATCCACTCCTCCCACGCCTTCACCACACTATTTCTGTATCCATGGGCTTTGCATATCCTATATAATAAAAGTGTAATATGCAAATTGACCAAACGGCTGAACAGCAGAACGACCATCCAGATGACCATCCGGACAACCATCTGGATGACCATCCAGGACTACACTATGACACTCACAGGTGCCAGGCCAGCCAAGGCAGGTGCGATGCTATTTGTTGGGGGCCTGGCCATTACCCCATGATTTCCCCAAAGAGGGAGGCCCAGGCCACCGACCAGCAGTCTGTGGTGGGTGGGCGGGGCCTCCCTCTGCGAGAAAAGCCCAGGTCCCGGGTGCCGGTGGCTGGAGGGAAGTAAGGCCTACTCTTGCATGAATTTTGTGCATCGGGCCTCTAGTCTCTATATATATACATAAAGCTAAAATGCTAAGTGTCCCTCCTACTGTCTGACCAGTCACTATGATGCACAGTGACCACCAGGGGGTAGATGCTTAACGCAGGAGCTGCTGAGCTACAGTGACTTGGCAGCAGCTGTCCTAGAGTGACACACCCCAAAACCAGAGAGGAGGGAGCCCATTTCCTCACAGGGCCATGAAATTACACCTTCGGCCATGGATTATGTTGTTGGGACACTGTTGGCCCTGAATCTGGTTTACTGCACACTTGCATTTGCATTCCACACCTTGTATGACAGCAACTTTGCAGAGTGCCCTCTTGCACTCTGGGACCCCTCAGGGGATGTCGGAGAGCTGGTTTCTGCCCGATCTCTGCAAACTAGGCAGAGGGACTCCCACCTGCCAGAGGGACCCTGCTCACTCCACAGACACCCTTCGAGCCCCAGTGTCGCCCCAGGTGCGGCTGGCTGGGGAAGGACTGTGGGAGGTTGGCTCCAGGGCGTATCCAGCCCGTCTTGCCCAGTCCTGCCCTGCTGGCCACCTTCTAATTAATTTCCTTTTAATGTGCATGAATCCGTGCACTGGGTCAACTAGTATGCATTTAACTTTCCTCTGAAATTCATCAGTCTGTTCATGGTTTTATGTCTCTCGATCTGTTTTGTTCATCAGATTATTTTGTTCATTAGATTCCACATGTAAGTAAGATCATGTGATACTTATCTTTCTCTGACTGTCTTATTTTGCTTTGTAAAATTACCTCCAGGTCCATCCATGTGGTTGCAAATGGTAAAAGTTTCTTCTTTTTTACCTCCACATAATATTCCATTGTGTAAAGGTACCACAGCTTTTTGATCCACTCATCTGCTGATGGGCACTTGGGCTGTTTCCAAATCTTAGCTATTGTGAATTGTGCTGCTATGAACATAAGAGATGCATATATTCTTTTTGATGGGTGTTTCAGGTTTCTTGGGATATATTCCTAGAAGTGGTATCACTGAGTCAAATGGGAGTTCCATTTTTAATTTTTTGAGGAAACTCCATACTGTTTTTTTTTTACAGTGGCTGCATCAGTCTGTATTCCCACCAGCAGTGTACTAGGGTTCCTTTTTCTCTACAATCTCACCAACACTTGTATTTTGTTGATGGTAGCCATTCTGACAGGTGGGAGATGATACCTCACTGTTATTTTAATTTGCCTCTCTCTGATGATCAGTGACTTTGAGCATTTTTTTCATATGTCTCTTGGCCATCTGTATGTCACTTTGGAGAAGTGTATATTTAGGTCCTTTGCCCATTTTTTAATGGGATTGTCTGTCTTCTGTTTGTTAAGTTGTATGAGTTCCGTATATATTTTGAAATTTCACTCCTTAACAGATGTATCATTGCCATATATATTCTCCCACACAGTGGATTCTTCTTTCACTCTGTTGATCATTTCTTTTGCTGTGCAGAAGCTTTTTAGTTTGATGTAGTCCATTTGTTTATTTTCTCCTTATTCCCTTTGCCCTAGGAGATGTAGTGATAAACATATTGCTACAAGAGATGTCTGAGATTTTGCTGCCTATAGTTTCTTCTAAGATTTTTATGGCTTCACAACTTACATTTAGGTTTTTTATGCAATTTGAGTTTATTCTTACATATGCTGTATGTTGGTGGTCTAGTTTCATTTTTTGGCATATCCCCGTTCAGTTTTCCCAGCACCATTTATTGAAAAGATAGTCTCTTGCCTCCTTTGTCACAGTATTAATTGAGCATAATGGCTTGGGTCAATTTCTGGAGTCTCTGTTCTGTTTCATTGATCTATATGCCTGTTCTTGTGCCAGTTCCAGGCTTCATTGAGGATAGTGGCTTTTTGTATAATTTGATATTTGGTATTGCGATTCCTCCAACTTTGTTCTTCTTTCTCAAGATTGCTGTGGCTATTCAGGATATTTTAGTCCCATATAAATTTTTGGAGTGTTTGTTCTAGATCTGTAAAATATGCCATTGATATTTTAATATGGATTGCATTTAATCTATACATTGCTTTGGGTAGTATGGACATTTTAATGATGTGAATTCTACCAATCCATGAACATGGTATATTCTCCCACTTGTTTATATCTTCCTCTGTCTCTTTTTTCAACATCCTGTAGTTATCCAAGTACATGTTTTTTACCTCCATGATTAAGTTTATTCTTAGGTGTCTTATTTTTGTTGTTGTTGCTATGGTAAATGGGATTGTTTGTTTAGTTTCTCTTTCTGAGAATTCATTATTGGTGTATAAAAATGCCATCGATTTCTGGGTGTTAATTTTGTATTCTGCTACGTTGCCAGATTCATTTAATAAATCTAGTAGTTTTTTTGATGTAGTCTTTAGAGTTTTCTGTGTACAATATTCTGTCATCTGCAAATAAAGACAGTTTTACTTCCTCCTTTCCAATTTAGATGCCTTTTACTTTTTCTTCTTGTCTGATCACTGAGGCTATTACTTCAGTGGGTACTATATTGAATAATAGTGGTGAAGGCAGATATCCCTGTCTCGTTCCTGTTCTTAGGTGAAATGGTTTTAGTTTTTGCCCAATGAGTATGATGTTGGCTGTAGGTTTGTCATATATGGCCTTTATTATATTGAAGTATGGTCCATCTATTCCCACTTAGCTGTGAGTTTTTATCAAAAAAAGGTGTTGGATTTTGTTGAATGCTTTTTTTGTGTCAAGTAATTTGATCATGTGATTTTTGTCTTCTAATTTGTTTATGTCATGTATCTCATTCTTGATTTGTGAATATTGTATCAGCCTTGCAATCCCAGAATAAATCCCACTTGGTCATGGTGTATGATCTTTTTGATGTATTGCTGGATTTGATTAGCTTATGATGAGGTCACCATAGCTACTCCATGAGAGTCTTTTCATTATAGAAGAAGGCGCTAGTTCTTGATGGCAAAAAGTGTTAAATAGATTAGGGATTGGAGAGAAAGGGGAAGAAAGAGAGCAATGGGAGGGGAGAGAGAGCTAGAAAGAGGAGGAAGCAGGGAGAAGGAGAAAAATAGAAGGAAAAGAAGAGGAGGCCTGTTGAGGAGGCCTTAGGGGAGAGAGAAGAATAAGAAAGAGAGGGAGACTGAAAAGAAAGTTACAAAAACAAAAATACTTCCCAGTGACTTTTATGCCCCCTCCCTCCCCCCCAAAAAACCCAAATTCCAAAATCCATGAAGAATACTAACCTAATATACTATAATATATTAGTAGTATATTAATACTAATATACAATATAATAATACTAAGATACTATTAGTGGTAGTATATTGTCTAATGTATAATATTACATACATCAGGCTATAGACTCCTTTATGCCCAGATCCAAAATAATAATCAATTATAAAATGAAGAAGTTATTTTCATTGAAATGAATAAAAATGCAACATTCATATAATTATTAGTTTTAATATTTTCATAATCATTTCAGCCAATGTAATATTACTTAAAATAAAAATAATAGCTATAATGATTAGCTGAGGAAGGTAAAATATATTTTCTATATAATTTGCTTATATTAGCTGAAAATTTTTTTAAACTTGTACTTTATAACTCATAGAAGATTCCAGTATACACTAAAAATGGAAGAGAATGTTTCATAGAAGACTTTTCTCATTAATATAAGTAACATAAAGCTGTGAAGAAAGAAAACTTAATGAGATGTATGGTAGAAGCATCTGAAGCAAATTATTTATTTGCAGAGTAGGTATTAAAGAATGGAATGAATGGAGAAATGTTTTGTGTTCCTGTATAGAAATGTTGAATATTATAAAGATAAGTTTTCCTAAATTAAATCATGTTAGAAAAAATAACAAAAAACAGGTAAAAATAAAAATTAAAGAAATTACTGAGAATCGAACTACCCCACTGTCATCATCTTAGTATAAACTTCTATCTCTCTCCATAATCTTTCAAAAAATTATACTATAAATGATATTGTCTTGTATCATTTTATAAAAATAAGTATATTATGGTCAACCTTTCAGGTTAAATAAATTAGGAATTATACAACTATGAATAGCTGAGATAACAAATAAAAATAATTTGAACAAGGTAGAACTTTACTTATTAATTTATTTCTGGAATAAATGAATAGAGGAAAAAAGTCCAAGATTGGTATAATAGAGTCTTGATATTATCAATATTCTAGTTTCCTTTTATATTTTATCTTTATTGTCCTTAGTAGGAGGCTATCTTTGCAGTTATTTCTCAGGCTATCCAGACATTTCATTTATATTTTAGGCTGCAAGATAATGGGAAAGGCCCTTTCCAGTCTAGAAATATGTGAAAATAGTTTCAGCCTCTGTAGTATGAAAGTCGAAATTAGACATTGGAATATCAGTAAAATTCTATAGTCTTTATTTCTAAATAAGTGATACACCCATACACTGCAGAAAATTAGATAAATTAAAAATTTAAAAAATTCTTATGAAGTAATAACAAAATTCAAAATACTTTTATCACATTTTTTATAATAGAAGAAATTGGAAATTAATTTCAGAGAGAGATTTATAAGATTTATGGGAATATTCTATAAACATAAAGATTGAGGTTTTGGAGAATTTTCAATGAGTTAGAGTTGCTTTCTGTAATGATTATATGACTAAAGCAAATAACAGGATAGAAATTTGTGGTCTCCATCTAGTAGTATGTAGATGTACAAAAAAATCAGTGAAGAATTATAAAATATTGTTACAAATATTCATCTCTATTTGCTGGAATTTACTTTGATTCTTATTTTCTTATTTCTTCTATACTTTCTAAATTTTCTACATGATTACTATATGTCTTCTATAATTTGAAAAACATTTATAAATTATAATAACTCACATCTAGGTGCAATTTATTAGTAAAACTTCATTGGTTTGACCATAAATCTCAAATATATTTTACTATTTTACTTTAACATTTTACATATAATCTATATTTGGGTGTTCTAAGACTATATATATATATATGAAATTTTCTTGATGAATTTGAGTACTATATTTATATTTGAAATGTCATTCAAAGCTGTATCAGAAAATTCTGGTTTGAGTAATGATTAGAAACTGGAATAAACAAAGCTAAGAAAATAAAATCTTCACTGTTAGTCCACTGGCAAGGATAAATAAATAGAAGACGTTAGCCCACCCTTAGAGTGAGGGAGGATAATAGTCTACAATCTGATTCATGGTAGCACATGAAAACGTGATAATACTCAGAAGGAAATACCCAGGAGGCTGGATTCTAGGCATGTGGGCTCTCAGCCTATGAAAAATTCCTACTCTCAAGTGCAGCACAGAAATTCTTGAGTCATCAATTGTCACGATACACTGGGACAATATGTTTATCCGTAGTAAACAGTATAAATAGATTCCCAATAAGTTTTGGGGTCTCCCTGATGCTCTGGTCTGGTATAAGAACTCATGAAGTTTGCACACCTGGCATATTGGAGAGGAGCTTTGATAAGGACTGAATCTGAATTTCCTGCTTTCTCTTCAAGATGAGATTCTCAGTATATCCATTCTACCATACACTGTTGTGTAGCTGTGTTCTTTAAAACTTTAGGAAGCGCTATTCAGATTGAATGTCCAACATAAGTAGGAGCTTCATGCCTCTTTCTAGAACTTGATATTGTAACCTCATTCTTTCTGCCTTCCATATTACACTTCAACAGCCATTACCTTCTTTCTGTTTCTTAAACATGTGCTCACCATGCAAAAGGGCCTTTATATTTGCTGTCCCTGCTGATAGAATGCTTTACCAAAATATTTACATGACTATCTTCTCATTATCCACGTTTCAGCTCAAATATAACCTTTCCATAGACATTTTTCATGTTCACTTAACTGGCATCATTTCAATTATTCTTTACCACATCTCTCTACTTTAATGTCTTCAGAATGCTTACAACTATCTGAAATTACCTGATATACACTTGCTTGTTGATTTCTACACTGTAATACAGGGTTATAAGAGCAGAGCCATTATCCATAAACCCACTGTTTCTTTCTTTTCTTTATTAAATCTTTATTGTTCAGATTATTACAGTTGTTCCTCTTTTTTCCCCCCATAGCTCCCCTCCACACGGTTCCTACCCCAACCTCTGCCCTTACTCCCCACCCCCACTGTCCTCATCCATAGGTGTACGATTTTTGTCCAGTCTCTTCCTGCATCCCCCTACACCCTTCCCCCCCCACCCGAGGATAGTCAGTCCATTCCCTTTCTATGCCCCTGATTCTATTATATTCACCAGTTTATTCTGTTCATCAGATTATTTATTCACTTGATTTTTAGATTCACTTGTTGATAGATGTGTATTTGTTGTTCATAATTTTTATCTTTACCTTTTTCTTCTTCTTCCTCTTCTTAAAGGATACCTTTCAGCATTTCATATAATACTGGTTTGGTGGTGATGAACTCCTTTAGCTGTTTCTTATCTATGAAGCTCTTTATCCAACCTTCAATTCTGAATGATAGCTTTGCTGGGTAAAGTAATCTTGGTTGTAGTTTCTTGCTATTCATCACTTTGAATATTTCTTGCCACTCCCTTCTGGCCTGCATGGTTTCTGTTGAGAAATCAGTTGACAGTAGTATGGGTACTCCCTTGTCGGTAATTGACTGTTTTTCTCTTGCTACTTTTAAGATTCTCTCTTTGTCTTTTGCTCTTGGCATTTTAATTATGATGTGTCTTGGTGTGGTACACTTTGGATTCTTTTTGTTTGGGGTTCTCTGCAATTCCTGGACTTGTAAGTCTATTTCTTTTACTAGGTAGGGGAAGTTTTCTGTCATTATTTCTTCAAATAGGTTTTCAATATCTTGCTCTCTCTCATCTTCTGGCACCCCTATAATTCGGATGTTGGTACACTTGAAGTTGTCCTAGAGGCTCCTTACACTATCTTCATATTTTTGGATTTTTTTTTTCTTTTTGTTTTTCCAGTTGGGTGTTTCTTGCTTCTTCGTATTTCAAATCTTTGACTTGATTCTTGCAATCCTCTAGTCTGCTGTTGGGACTCTGTATAATATCCTTTATTTCAGTCAGTGTATGCTTAATTTCTAGTTGATCCTTTTTCATATCCTTGAGGGTCTCACTAGATTTCTTGAGGGTCTCACTAAGTTTATCGGCGGTTTCTAGAAAATTCTTATAAAACCTTAGAAGTGTGGTTTTGAACTCTATATCCTGTAGTTTGCTTTCCTCCATTTCTGTCATTTGTGACCTTTTTGTCTCTGCTTTTTTTATGCTTCCCTGTGTTGATAGAGTGGCTTTCTGTGCTAGGTGTCCTATAGGGCCCAGTGGCTCAGCCTCCCCAATTACCTGAGGTGGACACTCTTGGTGCACCTCTTTGTGGGCTTTGTGCACAGTCTTGTAGTTAAGCCTTTATTGTTGTAGGTATCACTGGGAGGAATTGACCTCCGGGCCAATTGGCTGTGAGAATCAGCTGTGTCTACAGTGGGAGAACTTCTGTGCTGGAGACACCCTTCTGGGGCAAGACTTGCTTCAGTGGGGCTTTGGTGCTCACTGAGTCTGCCCCCTGAGTGTGTCCTTTATGGATCTGAGGAATTGTAATCTGGATGGTCCCACTCTGACCACTGGGTACACTGGCTCTTGGATCTCTAAGGAGGTGCTAATTTAGCCTCTGCCTGGGGCTACCCAGCAGGAGCTATGGAGAAATCTGCAGATTCCTCTTCTTCATTTGGAGTTTTGAGGTGCCTAGATGAGGCCCAGCTGTGAAGCAATGTAAGCAGCTGTGGGGCCTTGGCTCTTCTTTTGGAAGTTCTGGGTCTCTCTGACCCAGCTGCAGTTTGTTAGGTAATTTTCAGATTGCAAAGGGCCAGGCCATTCATATGCAAAAGTCTCTGTGCAAAGCTTGGGTGGGGTGGGGTCTCAGGGAATCAACAGGGCGGAGCAAACAGCTATGGCTGATCCTCAGTCCTACCCTAAGAGGCCCCATGTCTCAGTGTCCCGGTAATCGCTGCAAGCACCTCTGAGAGAAAGCCGCCCTCGAGTTCCGACCAATGCCAGACAGTCCAGTTTCTCCCCGTATGAGTCTCTCTCCCCAGAGACTCGACTGGAACTGGAGTTCAGAGCAGTCAGGAGCTTGAGACTCCCTCCCAATTGAAAAAGACAACCGTGTCCTCAGTTGCCAGCCCTTATGCGTGCACCACCGTACCTCTATACTTTACTTCTGCACCTCCTGTGAGTCTCAGTGTGCTTTTCTCTTTCCTTCTAGTTGTAGAATTTCCACTCAGCCAGCCTTCCTGTGGTTCTAGATGATGTCCGTTTTGTCTTTTAGTTGTATTTTTGAAGTAGTTGTGCGAGGCAGCAATTTCCGGTGTTTACCTATGCCGCCATCTTGGTTTCTCCAAAACCCACTGTTTCATCCACAATACCTAGAACCGTGCACAGCAGATAAAAGGTGTTCAATTATCACTTGTTTAATGAAAGAAGGAATGAATACATAAATTGAAATTACCTTGAAACTTAAGATTGTGTCAGGTTTTAAATACTGTGAAAGGAATCCCTCTTCTCTCCCGTCACATTTATAACCACGTTCCCTTAATATATGTAAACATTATATAAGATGTTTTTGTCTTATGTTGTGCTCTCTTGACCTGCAGGATGACTACAGAGAAGATAAAAGTGGGTCCCAGGGCAGGGTGTTAGAGCTCTATCAGCTCCGACCTTAGCATGCTGTTGAAGAAGTCCTCGGCATAAGGAAGGAACAAATTTGTTGTTGGAATTTTTTAAGATTTGGTACATTATTCATATATATATATATATATATATATATATATATATATATATATATATATGTCATTGCTCTTTATCTTTTGATTTTCCTTTGAACATGTGCACATTTCATGATACAAATCATAAATTGTGTATTTAAATAAATAATATCGTTACTCTCTTTATCCATTGACTTGTATCACAGTTGATAATCAATTTCAAAAGAAGTTGAAGTTGACATAATTCTAAGATCAAGTCAGCCATATGTCTATTATTTTATAAAAACATGTAGTTTGAAATATCATGTTTAGCCATTTTATGCCTTCTATATATACTGTTAAATCTTTAAGAGAGTGTAGATAAACAAAAAAATCTGGATGAGTTATTTATGTCACATATTCAATTACTTCTAACATATGAGACAAAAATTAGATTTCTAGTCTTATAGTTCATGATACAAATGATTAAACATGATTAAAGCAAATAATTAAACTTGAATATTAATACTAATATTTTTTATCTTTGTGGATTTTTAAATCCAAAAGCAGAAAATAATTTAATTTTTAATTTTGCATACGTATAATCTGTCTTGCACACAGTTTTAATATTAAGAAAAGTACTCATTTGAGACTAAGCTTTATTCTACTTTTAATATTAGAAATTACTTCTTTTAGTTCTTAAGCAAAAGTTAAATACATTATTTGTCCTTTAGTGTTAATTGAAATATGTATTACTATAATTAATAATTTTAAATTAGTAGTTTATAGTATAAAATATTTTTTATTCTTATTTCAACAAACAAAAGGATTATTCCTTGTGATCAAAACATGCTTCTGCACTTATGCTAATCTGTTCCATCTATATTACAATTTTTGGTGAAAATTGCAAAAATAGATAAATATAAGTAAATCAGGTATTCAGAATATCTTAAAGAGTACAAGTGCTAATCTAAAATATATAAATCATTTTTTATAAAAAAAAATAAGAAATTTGTTGTAAGAAAGAATGGCTGCTTAAAAACATTACTAATTCTTAAAACCTGTTGGAGAATGAAGCTAAACCAAAAGAAGAAGCCCTGTGGGTGTTATGAAGCCAGTTAAGCTTCATACATATGTTTGCTGACAGTTGGAAGAATGAACATTTTTCATTCCCCTTTGACTGCATTATAATGCATTGAAAAAGCTCATAGATTCAGGTTTCATACTCTTTGCAACTGAATTCCATTCCTTTTCATACTTTAAATTTGTAACATGTTCTATATAGTCCTTAAGTGAACATCCTGTTTTCAGGACTTCTAAAACTGCATTGCTTTGAACAGTGAGCCACATGGCAATACTACTAACATAAAAAGTCCAGCTGTTAAGATGGAAAATACCATATAAATCACTGTACAAGCATCTTGTCTTACTTACCACTTTTGAAAACCCAGTGAAGTATTCTAAAGGAAAGGAATACTCACTTTAAAAGTCTCCAAAAAGCACTGTCATGATTTTTTGGACTTTAGATTATAATCTCAAATTGTTTCATGAAGGGAAGTTTTACAAAACTTGTTCCCTGAGTCAAGAAATGCTTTTTCCATTAAATTTCTCAAGTGTGCTCTTGTCCCGACCTCTGGATGTAGTTTGTGAAATTTGTATTATCATTAATTCTATTTAAATGATCATATTTTAAATAGAAAGTTCTTGAAAAATTCTAGATTCATCCTTAAAAAGAAAAATAAACTCTGGTGCAAGCAAGTCTTCAGGTTTAAAAATGTTTCTGGGAGCTCCCTCAGCTAGAACAGACCTAGAATTTGGAACATCCTGGAAAAATACTGAGGCAGGACAAACTTTGGGTGCTCATATCATGGGTATTTTTTGTTCTTGATGTTATAGCTTTCTTATGCTGAGCTGATGTTTTGCACACTGACAAAATCAAAGTAAGAGTATAAGTCTAGATGACATAAAAGAGGGCTTAGATTTACAGGTCAGGCAGAGGAACAATATTCAAAATGGGAATTAATCCATGTCAGTATGTCCTGATTTTGTGGAATCAGTTTTGCTTTCTTGACTTCCAAATGAGATACTTAATTCTTAATTGGGCTACTTTATTTTTTAAATATACTTTTATTGATTTCAGAGAGGAAGGGAGAGGGAGAGAGAGATAGAAACATCAATGATGCACACCCCCCAACAGGGATCAAATCCACAATCTGAGCATGTGTTCTGACCAGTAATGGAACTGTGACCTCCTGGTTCATAGGTAGATGCTCAACCACTGAGCCATGCCAGCTAGGCCCTCATTGGGCTATTTTAAATAACTTGGTTAAGCTTTCTCTTATTTGGAAGTATTGATTTTTGTTCATTCTCCACCTCTGACTAGAAGGCAGTAGAAGAATATGGATTCTTATGGATTATGATACTGGATGTTCAATATACACTTGTGACAAACTATTTAAATTCCCTACGTTTCCTAATCTATAAAATGGTGTGGAGAGTGAGAACACTTTCTCATAGAGTTGTTATGAGGATTAAATGAGTAAACATTTTGTTAAGAATTTGCCCATTTGCACACAAGTGCTCGGGCAGGGATGGATGAGCAGACCAAGCACACTGGGATTTATAGTCTTGGTTGATTATCTTTATGCTTAACAGTAGCTTGGATAATTTGGGAATATCGAGTGTTAGAGATGGGCAATCTTTAAAGATTTTTTAGTCAACAATTTCATTTTGTAATTGAAGAGATGAAATCTAATGTAGGAATATGACCTGCCCAAGGCCACGTAATGAAAGAACCAGAATAAGATCCTCCACCACCATTTTCTAAGTTCTGTATCTTCTCACCACACCATATTCCTACTATCATCATTTTTTATTTTTGTCAGTGGGAGTAAAACACGTGCTTGGCAACGTAACTGCTATAAAGATACTAGAGAAGTTTGTTTTCTCATTGAACCTTTTTAGATAGGCCATGTTGATTGAGTAGAAAAAGGTGTGGAGCAAAGCATGGAGGAGATTGTTTCTGATGTTTCCATAAGGTAGACATGGCCATGCTATATTTCAATAACCACATTTTAAAAGAATGAACTCATTGAATTTAATATTCAAACATGAAGGTCTTCTATTTATTTTAACTCACAAGAATGGAACATAGGAGCAAGATCTGGATGAACGTGTTTGCAGTCATTTTGCAATGAAATACAGAGACAGACAATATAATGCCTTTTATGGGATCAGGTTAATGCTTACTTGTGCCTGGAGCTTCCCTGTCTGACAAATAAGAACTTAGATTTATCAAATGTTAAACACATGGCTTTAACGGTTCATATTAGGGGCATTCCTGAGGGATTGACACTAGTTGTGAGGTTGTATTCACTTCACTTTATTTCTTTCCTGTGGCTCTTCTATTTCCCTTTGGGATGTGTTTCATGTGTCTGTTATTGCTTTGAAGATTTTTTATTTCTATCTCATGTTTAACACCTGCCATTTACTCCTTGTATAACTTATGAGAAATGAATGGCATTCTTCCCCTGAGTTCCTGTCTTTATAAAGTAAATGCGCCTGTGTTGATTTAGAAAAAAATGTATATTCCACCTCTCCCCCCTTTTGTACGAAAATAAGATTTTACTCTTTGGTGTTGATAAATTTTTGGAAACATATTTTATATTTTATCTCCTTGATTATTTTTATATTGTGGAACAAGGCAAAATGACAGAAGTCCCGCGATTTTGTTTTCAGACAACAATATATGTCTGAGAACATTGAATGTAGGGATAAGTTGAGACTCCAGAAAATTCCTTCTCTTAGAGGACCATTTTATTCCCAGTTATCTTTAAGTTTTTGAATTTTACTATATGCTGATAAATATTTTGTATAATTCGAACTTGAAGAGATTGTTACACATTGCTATGTTATTAGGAGTTTTATCCAGGGCAGCGTCAGGACTCATTATGAATAACTTGACTGGCAATCATATGGAGAGATCATCTTTACTTTTTGGTTTGTTTGTGTAGGTGGCAAGAACAGTGCATTCAATTATAAATTTATCATCATTGACATAAATAACACAAAAATATATTTGTGACATGCTTAATGAGTGAATCACTAAAACATTAAGCCTGTATTTCTCTGGTTGTATCTGTTCCATTTCCATTTTTATTAGACTTGAATAATTAAATAGAAATCTGGTTAAAAGAAAAAACACTGTGGTATGAAAAAACATATTCAAAGGAATACTTCTTACTTTCTTAAACAAAATCTTTATACTTTCCCTCTGGAAGAGCTATTCTTTCTCATGATTTTCTTCTTTCTCTGTTGGTACCACTACCATATAATACAAGTCTTCACAATTAAGGCAGTGGTTCTCAACCTTCCTAATGCCGCGACCCTTTAATACATTTCCTCATGTTGTGGTGACCTCCAATTTCATTGTTACAAATTGAACATAATTAAAGCATAGTGATTAATCACAAAACAATATGTAATTATATATGTGTTTTCCGATGGTCTTAGGTGACCCCTGTGAAAGGGTCGTTCGACCCCCAAAGGGGTCGCAACCCACAGGTTGAGAACCACTGATTTAAGGCAATTTAATTTAGATAGAAAGGACACAAATAACTTTTCCTAGTTAAGGAGGTTGGCTTTCAATGAAAATATAAGCCAACCACTCAAAATTAATCAGAAGATTTCCTTATTCAGTTCTCTTCTTTCCTGGAGGGATTTTTTTGAAAAATTTGATACAGTTCTTTGGTCATTATGTAGGTTATTTATAGCACAAATATTATTTGAAAACCTACTATGTGCCAGGAGTTAGGGAAGACAGGAAAAATCCCCCTTCTTAAAACCTAATTCAAGAAGGGGAAGATAATAAATTTTTAGTTGATGATATGTTTAAGAAGAAAATCAGGGAAGGTGATAGGACAATGACTGGGTGGCTTTTAGCATTGGCTTTCAGCTATGTAAGAGCTAATCATGTTTAAGATTAGAAAGTCTAGTGTGGCCATAGCATAGTAATGAAGGGGAAGGTGATACAAGATGAATTCAGAATAGTATGCAGGAGCCAGACATACTAGTTGTAATAGGAAAAAATAACAGTATTTCTTTTCAGTGTGATGGAAAGCCATTTGAGAATTTTTAAGTCAGGGAATAACATGAACTCAATTATGCTGAGAAAATCTATTCCAGCCTCACTGTGGAAAATAGTAACTGGGGCCAAGGGAAGGAACACTAGTATGTGTGCTCTCTGGGTTCCCCGAATCGACCTATGATAGGTATGCACTACTGAGCACCTCTAACTCCATCTATCCCTTCCTATGAAAGAATAGAATATTTTCCAGAATTCTTTCATATACATATCATGTTAATTACATTTCACATACATTTAATTTAGACAAAACAAAAACTTATTTTTGCCTCACATAGAGTTAGAAATATTTGGATTTTGACAAGTATTAGATTAATATTGAAATGATAGTTTTTTTCAATATATCTAGTGTTTCATGATATAACAGCAAATTATTTTTAGGGGGGCGCATTTTGTATGGTAAAGTCATTGAAACTCTCTAATGTAACATGCTTTTGAATTGTTACATCATTCCTAATAAGAGTGCATAGTGCTACCATGGGACAGGGCAATTTCCTGCCATTTTATGCAGCATTGTACTGGTGGGGTATGAGATCATGTCATGAAATCCTGGAGTGTAATTTATAAGACCCTCTGTTCCATTTTGTCTGATGCTATTTAGTAGACTTACCTAAAGGACTTTGTAGGAAGTGAGGTATGATTTCTGTAATCCCAATTTGTTTTCACTTATTTTAATTAAAATAAAAGGGAGTAAGAAGATATGTTGTCTGATCTGAAAGTAGCCCTCCACTTTACTTGGTCTTGTTTTCTTTTAAGAAATCTGTTTTTCTTTAGGGATAATATTACTGACATAACTCTTTAGTTTTATGAAAACATTCCAGTAACCTTGTGGTTTCTTCTATACCCTTTATTCATAGTAGTCACAATAAGGAATAAAACAGCCATAGTATTCAAGTTCCAGTATAAATATATTTACAGATAAAGAAATTACAGAGGACAGCATGTAGAAATTTTTATATAAAGTAATCCCAAGTGATAGTGACAGAAATTATTTTTGATACCTTATATTTCAAAATATGCAGTAGAAAAACAGGAAAAAAATGCTGCCATTGAATTGTTTTTACATGCATCACAGAATATCACTTTGGCCTGTTCTGTTTATTACAGTGGAAAACAGCATTTGGTACCACAGAAAGCCAGGCCTCATAACTAAGAGACATCTCTTCATTTTCTGGACCGATAGTCAAGGGGTAGAAATTTATTCTGTAAAATTTATTTAAAATATGGGTTATTTAAGCATATCATCTTTTCCCCCCACTTACACATCTGGCTTCAGTCTGAAAGAAAAGTAGCAAATCTGTTTTCTATATCTAAGTTTAATTCAACAGAAGACTAAGATTTGGTGCAATGACTAGGAGATTGTCTAAGGAAGACACCAGGCCCTTTGCATTTGATATCTGCCCCTAGGACTCAGTACAAGGATGCCTCATGCTGTTAGGGATCACATATACAGATGGGGCCAGGACAACCGTTGTTTTCTTTCACTCTCTTACCTGGTGGCAGTCGGGCCTCACTTGCAGTTTTCAACACTAGTTGAACTGATGCCAGTACAAACCTGTTTAGGGTCAGTGCAATGATCCTTTCTGGAAAAAAAAAAAAAAATGGCTTATGACTATCGCTGCAGTGTGGCTCTGTGACAGCAGCTTTGAATGTGCTGACGGTAGAGTACCACCAATATACCCCCAGAGACCAAAAATCTGTCAGAGGAAACTGGGTGGCCTGCGACTGGATAACAGGGCTCTCCACTCATGAGCCTGACCACAGTACTAATACACAGGAATGGAGAGGCTGCAGAGAAAATCTAGCACAAATCTTATGTACGACAGATGTCACTTCAAAGGCAGATATAATAAAAAGAACATAAATTTTATGTGCACATGCACCTATTAAACTATTTCTTTGTGTTAGACTAATTCTAATTGGATAGCTATGATGCTGAAATTACATGAAGGAAATTATTAAGTGTGTCTGACAAAATATTTTAGTATTCTTATATTTTATATAAAATCTGAAAAAATAAAAACCCTCAGAAATACCATCCTTAATACCAATATTTAGGAAAATAATGATTTGATATATTTATGGCCAGTAGTTTCCATAAATCTATAATAATAAAAGCATAATATGCAAATTGGCTGAAAGACTGAACAGCAGAATGACCACCTGGACGACCTTCCATATGACCACACTATGACATGCACTGGTGCCAGGCCAGCCAAGGTGGGTGCGATGCAATTGGTTGGGGGACCCGCCATCACCCCACAATCGCCCTGCAGAGGGAGGCCTAGGCCACCGGCCAGCAGGGCAATCGATCAGAGAGGGGGGCGCTCTGTGATCGCCCCAAAGGGGGAGGCCCAGGCCGGGATGAGGGACATCCCCCCTCCTGTGCATGAATTTTGTGCACCCAGCCTCTAGTATATAGAAATGAATAAGTGTATAACATATAGTCAGTTCCAAATAGAGAATTATGTTAATTTATGTAATTTAAAAACACTGAAATAGGTGATAATATAAATGCTATATAAATATTAATTTAATACTCATAACAACCCTGTTAGATAAGGATTATTATTAACCCTATTAAACAGATTAACCCATCGATTTTCAACCTTTTTCATCTCATGGCACATATAAACTAATTATGAAAATTCTGTGGCACACCAAAAAGTATATATTTTTGCTGATCTGACCAAAAATATAGATATAATTTTCATTGATTTACAAAAATAATAATAATAATAGTAATTATCTACCTCTTTTGTTACAAAGTGATTTTAAAATATTAGGTGCCTATAATTGAATTAAGGATTTCTGGTACCAAGAATTAACCAATTAACCAATTAGATATAATCTTATTATGCAATGTGACCAATAAGATGCAACTCTATTATATGACCTATATATTTATAGTTCAAGACAAAGCCTGCACATGAGGTGGCTATTTTTGTGTTGGCTGTTTTCATTCTTTTTTTATTTGATAATCTAAGGGAAAAGGGACCGTTGCCCATTACTAAATAGTCAGGTATTGCATGTTTTAATAAAAATTCTTGAGGCACACAGGTTGAAAATCAAGGGATTAACCCAAAAGTCATCAACAGATGAATGGATAAATAAATTATAGTGTATCAATACAATAAAATATTATTCATTCATAAAAAGGAATGAAAGCAATGATATATGATATAGCATGGGAACCTGGAAAATTATGCTGAGTGAAAGCCAGGTTAAAAGTAATAGATGTTCCCCTAACTGGTTTGGCTCAGTGGATAGAGCATCGGCCTGCAGACTGAAAGGTCCCAGGTTCGATTCCGGTCAAGGGCATGTACCTTGGTTGCGGGCACATCCTCAGTAGGAGGTGTGCAGGAGGCAGCTGATCGATGTTTCTCTCTCATCTGTGTTTCTAACTCTCTATCCCTCTCCCTTCCTCTCCATAAAAAAACAATAAAATATACTTTCAATAAAAGTAATGGGCCCTCGCTGATTTGGTTCAATGGATAGAGCCTCAGCCCGCGGACTGAAGGGTCCCGGGTTTGATTCTGGCCAAGGGCACATGTCTGGGTTTTGGGCTCGATCCCCAGTAGGGGACATGCAGGAGGCAGCCAATCAATGATTCTCTCTCATCATTGATGTTTCTATCTCTCTCCCCCTCTCCCTTCCTCTCTAAAATCAATAAAATACATATTTTTTAAAAAGTAACAAATGTTAGGACTCAGGGATGACAACAAAAGAGAGGTCAGGGACAGTTGGCAAGAAGGTTTCATAGTCTCGGGTAAGATGGTGCAAGTCTTTCACAACTCTTCCTCTGAGCTTAGGCAAAGCACCTTCATAACATAACAAACTAACCTTGGGATACAAGAAACTGGGACAAATATTGACTTTCATTTTGATCCCCATTCCCTCTGACTGGAGAAACAGTCTATTTCTTTAAGAGTTTTATTGATAGAATTAGAGGCCTGGTGCACGACATTTGTGCACTGGGAGTTGGGGGAGTGGGGGGTCACTCAGCCTGGTCTGCACTCTCTCTCAGTCTGGGACCCTTCAGGGGATGTCCACCTGCCAGCTTAGGTCTGCTCCCCACCCCTCCCCAAGCCAGCAGTCAGACAACCCTCTTGCAGTCCAGGGTTCTCGCAGTCCTCACTCTTTACCACACCTATGTGTAAATACTAGTATATTTGAGATTATTAATGCTTATGGTAGTCTTAAAGTAGTGGATTTAATTGAGAAAAAATCACTTTAGACTAATTAATAATACATATATCCAGCCATGGTATTTAAATGCAAATCTTTTGTCAAAGCCATCTAATTAATAAGAAAGCTATCTAATTGAGATGAAATTCTTTTCACATGGATTTCACCCAAGGCTTACATTTATTTTCTGCCTTGATTACAATGGCCCTCCAGAATACCCAACATATCAAAATCAGAGGTCAGCAATATATATTGGTTGAGTTTCACAAATTTACTATAAAAAATTTAAAGCAATGAAGAACTAAAGGAATATATTTAGCGTTTCATATTATTAAATGATGAAATATATCACTTTGTCTAGAACTATCATTTTTTTCTTATTAGTTTTTTCTTTAGTCCCCTTCCCCCTCAATACAGTACTATAATCATCTTTGCTTTCTTTCCCCAGAAACTCTGGACTGTTTTATACTTGATATTCTTGACACTTCCCTTTTTATGCCAGCAGAGTGACAAAGGCAAATTTAGGCAACCACCTGATTTGCTACCTGAAATGAGCTGAGCTTTGGAAAAGCTAAAAGAAAATATGCTTTTGTTCACTGTATTTCAGAATGCTGAAAGAACCAAATGAGTGCACGTCAGCCCAAAGACAGAATGTAGCGGAGAAGCCACTCTGTGCATGGCCAGATGAGAAGAAACAGATAGTTCTTCACAACAAGAGAGGAAACTGGAGAAAGAATATTTGGGAAGGAAAAAGCATGTGAATTTTTTTTCTGAAAAGAATGTACAAATCCAACTCTTAGAAGTAAGCATATAGCAAACTAGGAAGTGAGGTAAAGTGAAGGGCTAAGAAACAGCAAGTGCAAAGGGTTGAAGAAAGAAAGGTC
The DNA here is from genome assembly GCF_963259705.1 of Myotis daubentonii. Classification (NCBI taxonomy): domain Eukaryota; kingdom Metazoa; phylum Chordata; class Mammalia; order Chiroptera; family Vespertilionidae; genus Myotis; species Myotis daubentonii. Next base: position 54,328,162 of record NC_081843.1, read on the forward strand.
ATTAAAAGTTAGAAGGTGCCTATTTACAGAAAATGAGGAGACCAGTGGTCAGAGAGCAGATGGGGAGGAGGCTGGTGTCAGATCATGGACAGAAGAGTTTTTCAAACTATTTGCAGTGAGAACTATAAAAAAAAAAATAATTCATAGGGTCCTATTGTCTAAAACTCATATACATATTGAGTCATATACAACTCACCATGTGACTTCATGTGACTTCTGGCTACACAAACTAGTCAATCTATATCTTCACACAAAAAAAACCAAGTTCACTATACAAGTCACAGTACTTTCAAATGAGTATAAGCATCTCTAAATGCTTACTCTTTTTTTTTATTATTGATTTCAGAGAAGAAGGGAGAGGTAGAGAGATAGAACCATCAATGATGAGAGAGAATCAATTGGCTGCCTCCTGCATGACCCACACTGGGGACCAAGCCTGCAACCTGTGCATGTGCCCTAACTGGGAATTAAACCATGACCTCCTGGTTCGCAGGTCAATGCACAACCACTGAGGAACACTGGCCGGACTTTAAATGCTTACTCTTAATTTTTGCACTTATCATGTCACAACTGGCAATATACTTTGTGTTGCATTAACGTAATGAGTTTTTATTTTTCTTCTAGGTCCAATGGTAAGTTACAGAAGAGTTTTCAAAAGCAGAGTAAAATTAGAGGATTTTCATTTTGAGTAAAAAACAACAGTATGTAAACACATATTGGAGGTAAGGCAGGGGCAGAAATAGGGAGTACAGGAGACTATTACAGTAATGAGGTACAAAAATAGGTAGTGACTATGCAGATGAGCAGATGAATTCAAGACATATTTTCGTGATGGTACCAATAGTGTTAATAGATTGGATGTAAGAACTGAGGGTGAAGGGAGAATCAGGAATAATTAATGGATTCTATCTGTAACAACTGATTGGATATCACATATTGAAATGTGGAAGATTAAAGGAATGGTTTGAGATGAATGTGAAGATGATGGCATCAAGAGTTCTGCTTTGACTATGGTACATATAAACTTAGTATAAAAGAGACAAGTGGATGTAGTGTCTCATTTGTTTACAAGATCATCTCTTTCCAGTTGACTTAAAGCAAAATGTTTAAGTTCCTGACCCCAGAATTCTGAGCAATCATCTCAACAGTGCCTTTGATGAATTAATGAAGTGGTCTAATGGTAATACTACTAACCAATAGTTAGGCCTCTGTGCACAGTTAGTGGTCACCTGTGGCAAAATAAATTACTGGCCTTCAGCAGAGAGTTCCCAATATGTGTACACCATCTCAAAAATGCCCTGCTAGTCTTTATATGAATAAGATTTATTTCAGTTTTGGATTAAAAAAGTAGATTTGTATTTAAAGTAGTATTACAAGTATAGGTTTAGAATTTAAATGATGGAAATGGAAAAAAATAGTCTTATAAAATACCTTAGTTATAGGAAAGAATGCTAGGAAGGAGAAATAGAGACAAGTCAGCAACTTTCTTACAGTTCCAGAGAATAACCTTTGAATTCATCCTAATTAGCTTCAAAGGTCCTGGAAAATTTGACCCGAGTAACTGCCCTGTTGAACGTTGTTAAGTACGAATAGCAATTTAATTCTCTGGTTGGCTGGAAGGACATGACAAGCTATCTGAAGAATTTCTCATTTACTAAGAATTTTCCATATCGTACGCATGACAGCATTAACTTAATACCTTCCACAAATTCCTGGTTGTATTTTTTACCAATAGTTTAAAACATTATGCTTGATATTATCAAAACAAGACATTGTGTCATGCCATTTGTTGCATTTTAGGGTTAATTCTTATTTCAAATAGGGCTTCTCTTTATGAGTTTATTTTGCACTCTGGTAGAATGCAATATCCATCTTATAAATTTGTGTCTAAAATTGCCTTTTCTCAGACCACAGGTTTAAGAATATTCTTCTAATCTTAAGCTTCAGTAGAAATAAGCGCATAGTACAAATTGCATATCTAATGCCAAAGACACTAGAAGTAGTGTCAAACTTTGACCACTGATTATTATTTTTTAGTTAATATTACTCTAAGAAAGGGAAGGAATTCACCTCATTTTCTCTAGTTTTTATTTCCTATAGAGGTTCTTAGTGCATAAAGCAAAGTGTATCTGTTTTATTGGAAAAAGACCATTGAAAAACATCACTTACTCTGCTGGCCCCTGGATTTTCTCAGAATGCTCAGTAGCAGAAACACATATCTTGGAGGATTACATTTAGTCATGGTTGAAAAACTTAAATATGACAAATTCTTAATTTTGAAGACTAAGGGTTGACAGAAGGCCAACTATATCAACTTCAAAACAATGACAACAGCCGGTATTAATTGTGCTAAATACATTAGACATATCCTTTTTCCCTAGTGAATCATATCTGCCGGTAGAGGCTTTCTCATGGATGTTATTGTGAACAGTGTATTGAAAGTTTTATTCTGCTTTATCCCAGGGAACAGTTATAATGACAAGATTTTGATCAGGGCATCATCCAGCAGCCTCACTAGCTACTAGTTTCTAATGCCCATGGGTAATCCACTTAACAATTGAAATAGTACTTTTGCTCTTATCCATGGAAAAAAATTCTCTCCAAATGCATATTGTGGACTCTTTATGCCTTTGAAAAAACATATACAATGAATATAAATATTTCTCTCTGGGCAAGATTAGATTTTGCTGAGTTGGTATCTATAATCCAGGGTCTGCACAGCTATTATCCCTAATACACCAAGTGGTAATAACTCAGTCAGTTCTGTCCTTTCTAAACCAATCCTCAAACACACTCCATCAATTTTTGTTGTGGTTATTGTTCCTGTTGCTTGCTGAAATCACACGCTTTTCACTGCATCTAAGTCCCAAAGCAGTTGGTACTGTTTGTTAAATCTGCAGAGAGATTTAAAGTATTGGTTATCAATATGCCACAGTTGTTATTGCTAAAGAATTACATTTTTTTTTTACTGTCAAGGATAGTTTTCCAGATCTCAGTTGGCAAATTTTGAAGGAGTTGCTATCATTTCAGCTCTGTAGGGATTTTTCCCCCTCTCTCTAATCAACATAACACTATATAACCTATGATACTTCTAGAACTATACTTAAAAATGTATAACATGAAAGTGGGCTTTTTATTTTAAAATAGCATCAGTAGCTCTTTTGATTTTTTGATTAACATAGTCAGTAAATATCATAGGGACCAGGATAAACTCTTACCCCTAAAACTTTACCCACACATACATGTTCATTTTAGTAGTTAAGCACATAGAATGGGCTAGGCAGGTAAATTATTGATCTTCACTATGTTCTTAAAATTAAAAAGATGAAAAAAGACAGATATCTAGACTTTGTTAGAGGAACCTGGCATGTAAACAAAATAATTTTAAATCTGTGTGTTAACTGCCCGGAGAGAGTTAAGAGACAGAATGGATCCTTGTTGTTTTTCTTTTGTTTTTAACAGATGAAATAATTTATTTTACCTGGGGATAGTGGAAGGATAAAAGGAAGTTTCATCAGAGAAGGTGTCTGACTTGGACTTTGTAAAATCTTGCCAGCTGGAAGAGATGGTGAAAGACTTTAGCCAAAGGGAAATTAATTTGAAAAGGCACAGAGTCAGGAGAAAGCAAGCCCTTTATTCCTTCATGTTAGTAAAACTTCTCTTTCAGCATGATTTTATTTTATTTATTGACTAGAGGCCTGGTGCATAAAATTCGTGCGGGGGGCGGGGGGTCCCTCAGCCCAGCCTGCACCCTCTCCAACCTGGGACATCCCTCTCATAATCCAGGACTGTTGACTCCCAACTGCTTGCCTGCCTACCTGCCTGATTGCCCCTAACTGCTTCTGCCTGCCAGCCTAATCACCCCCTAACCACTCCCCTGCCAGCCTGATCGATGCCTAACTGCTGTCCCCTGCTGGCCCAATTGCCCCTAACTGTCTTCCCATGCCAGCCCAATTACTCTTAACTGCCCTCCCCTGCAGGCCTGGTCTCCCCCAACTGCCCTCCCCTGCCAGCCTGGTTGCCCCCAACTGCCCTCCCTTGCTGGCCTGATCACCCCCAACTGCCCTCCCTTGCAGGTGTGGTCCCCCACAACTGCCCTCCCTTGCTGGCCTGATCGCCCACAACTACTCTCCCCTGCTGGCCATCTTGTGGTGGCCATCTTTGACCACAGGAGGTGGTCATCTTGTGTGTTGTAGTGATGGTCGATTTGCATATTACCTCTTTATTATGTAGGAGGATTGATTTTTGTTAATTCTCTCCTGAGGATGTTTTTCCATTGATTTTTAGAGAGAGTAGAAGGGAGGAAGATAGATAGAAAAAGAGAAACATCATGTGAGAGAGACACATAATTGGTTCCCTCCCATATGAGCCCTTACTAGGAACTGGGGTCAAGCCTGCAACCTAGGTATGTGCCGTTGACTAGAATTGAACCTGGGATCCTTCAGTTTGTGGGCCGATGCCTCACATCAACAAACCCAGACTTAATACAGAACCTAACTGCAGCTTCAGCCTCTCCCAGGAATGTAATCTTAACCAGTCAGTTTGGAATTCCCTGGTCAGTACCAATGAGGTAATCCACCTGATAGACTCCTCTAGTCCCCCAAAGTAATGTGAACTTGCTGGAAATAATCCTTTCCTTTTTTTATGATTTCCTTGGCCCACCCCCTTTCTGCCTTTAAAAACCTTTCCTTTTCTGCAGCATTTCGGAGTTCCCTTTTTCTTTGCAAGATGGGAGGCTGCCTGATTTATGAATCCTTAAATGTAACCAGTTACATCTTCAAATTTACTGAATTTAATTTTGTTTTTTTAACAAAGTATACAAAAATTTTATTATTCATCCTAACGTTTATACTCATAGGAAATCGTCATTGCACTCTTGTTATAGCCATTTTGCAAAGGCAAGGCATTGAAAAATAAACATAATGTGATGAAAAATGCCTGCACAAAAGCCTAAGATAGTTGGCATACACCTTGGTGATTATTCTTGAGATGTATGTTTATGAAGAAGTACTTTACAATTGTAATATTGGCTCAGATCCTTGATGAGGTTAATTACTCAACAAAAATTGTCCTTTTTCTGTGTACAAGCTTGTGTCTTCATTTTTGTCCACTGTCTTTTCTTATTTCTTCCATGTTGTTAAAACTGATTTTCTTTAACATTCTCTCTGGCACAGATCAACAAGGGAATCAGTTCTATTAAAGGAGATCTTTAGAATGAAATCAACTGTGGAATGTTTTACAAATGTGGTTCAGTAAACTCCATATAATTTCAAAAGAAAATGATGCATTTGAGAGCATCTTGGGAATTAGCATAAAGAACACTGTTTCACTTAGACTCTTACAAGAAGGACCTTTGGGAGAATGGGACTACTTTTAAATAGCCTGATTGGGGGTGGGAGGGAATCTCTTACTGGGGTTCTAAAGAACAAAATTTGCATATTAATAGAAGATTAAAGTGCCCATCAAGTATTCTGAAGCAGTTACTTCTCTTGTCTATTTTGTTCTTCACATAAACATCTTTCATAATAAAAAGAAACTTGTGCCTTTGCTGCTTTTTCAATGAGTCTCCAAGGTTTCCTATTACAATAGGACAGATTTTTAAAATGTCTAAACCCTTGAATAAAGCTCTTTGAATTTCTATTTATTAACACAATGAAAGGGTTACTTTTAGGAAAAAGTAGAACACTATAGAAGGAATGACATATCAGAAAATGTTCTTTAAGGATGGCTCACCACCAAAGAAAATAAATAAATAAGAAAGAAAGAAAATACATATAACTAAAAAAATCAATAAATTAAAACTCTTGTAGTGAATAATATCTATTTCAAAAATAATTTTTAGAAATGGTGACAACAAAAAGGAAAACAATGTAAAAGGAGACATGTAGAGGTGGGGAAAAAATTCCGCATCAATTCTAATAGGCTAGAGTTTCGTTGTGCCAAAACACAATTGTTGCTTTGTATTTCCCATGTTAGTTCCTGATAGTGTTAAGGGGATACTTTTGCAATGAAAGGTTGATGCTTTTCCTCATAATACTTCATAAAATTGAAATGTTAGAAATATACCTGAATAGGAAACACAGAGTAAAATCAATGTAAGGGAATTGCTTGGTATGCCAAGTTTTCAGCAAGGAAACAAGCAGGATTTATTTATTAACCAGAATGTGGGGAGTCAGAATAAGGTTCCAACCTGTGCCCCCACCAATGCTGTGTTTATGTGTTTGCTTGTTTTAGAGCTGCTTTCAAGTGGAAAGACCGGAGAGTCTGCCTTTCTACTGCTTTATCTGGAGTTTGACAAGGAGCAGTCACACTCAGTCATGGAACATGGATTTTTTTCCCATTGATTTTAATATAAATGACTGTTATTTTTCAGATATAGTCTCTAACCTGGACAATATATTTATTAAAAATAGCATCTTTCTGTCTCTTCAATTAAGAATGTGTGGGATAGAAGTGGATTAGCTTTTCACACTCTTTCAGGGTCATAAATGCGAAAGAAGCATTTTCATTGTGATTAGGCTGGTATTCCGTTCCTATGAATGTATTATATTCACCATCAGCTTGAAAATGATACTTTTGACAATGGACTGTTGTGTGCCTTTTTGTTCTGGCTTTCCTGCTTTCAGTTCCTAGGCCTCTCTAACCCCAACGACCAAAAAACAAACAAAAAAAAAAACAAACAAAAAAAAACAGGCAGAAAAATGCGGGGACTATAGCTATAGGAGCTTTGCAAAACTCATCTCACTTTGAAGATGCTCCCAAAGCATCAGGGTATTCCCAGACTCCTGCGTCAGGGACTTGCTGCCGCTGCACATGGTCGGGGACACTGAGCAGCAGCTCCAAGTTTTGAACCTCAATGTTGCCAAATACCCTTTTCTCTCCTTTGCTCTTGCTTATCTAGGTTTACTCCTTGGACTTTCCTATCCTACATTAAATATTTAGTTTATTCTCTGGCTTTGTGAAGTGTTTCTCCTACTCAATCCTTTTTGATGCAAAGTGTTTCCAACTATGTTGCCTTAAAAGATAAATAAAAAATTAGAACACCCAGAGAAAGAAGTTTTCTGCAGAGACATTTCTTACCATCTCTTAAAAACAGCAAGAGAAAGACAGTTAGTTACTTACCAGGGAACTCCCAAAAGACTGTCAGTTGATTTCTCAGAAGAATTAAAAGAATAAAAGGGCAACAAATATATATATAATCTAATAAAAGAGAAACAAGGAAATTGACCATAACTTTGCTATGCCCCAAGCCACGCCCACCAGCCAATCAGAGTGACTATATGCAAATTAACCCAACCAAGATGGTGGCTGGCAGCCATGGAGCTGGAGCAAGCAGGAGGCTTGGTTGCCCCGGTGATGGAGGAAGCCAAGTTTCCTGCCTGCCCTGGCCAGCTGTGGCCTCTGCTAAAGGCAACAAAGTTTCAATTATAGAAGATAAATAAATCCCAGATATCTGCTTCCAGCTAGCCTCCACTGGGAGCTTGGGTGGCTGGGGGCCATGGCCAGACTGCAAACAGACATCAGCGCCTCACCCAGGCTGGCCACACCCTCATAGGATGAGGGTCCCCGCTGGGGAGCTTGGCAACCTGCAAACATCCATCAGCCACTCACCCAGACTGGCCAGGCACTCCAGTGGGACCCCTACCCTGATCCAGGACACCCTTCAGGGCAAATCAGCCAGCTCCCACCCATGTACCAGGCATATATTAAAAGGGTAATATGCAAATTGACCCTAACAGCAGGAATGACTGGTCACTATGACACACACTGACCACCAGGGGGCAGATGCTCAATGCAGGAGCTGCCCCCTGCTGGTCAGTGCGCTTCCACAGGGGGAGCTCTGCTCATCTATAAGGCACGCTGATGGCTGCCAGCACAGCAGTGATGGCGGGAGCCTCTCCTGCCTCCTCAGCAGCGCTAAGGATGTCCGACTGCAGCTTAGGCCTGGTCCCTGCTGGCAAGTGGACATCCCCCGAGGGCTCCTGGGCTGCCAGAGGGCTGTCTGACTGCCAGCTTAGGCCTGATCCCCCCGGGGAGCAGGCCTAAGCTAACAGGTGGTCATCCCCCAAGGGGTCCCACACTTCAGAAGTTGCTAATTAGTAGATGCTTTTCTACAAGTTTTTATTAAGCACTAGAGGCCTGGTGCACAAATTTGTGCACGGGTGGGGTCCTGCTGGCCCGTCCTGATGGGGGCTGATCAGGGCTTGGCTGGCTGGAGGAAGGGTATGCAGGAGGTTAGCTGGCCAGCCCTGCCCCTGGATTGGGGGAAGGGGGATATTGAGGGCAGGGCCGGCCAGGGGGAGGGGCTTCAGGAGGTTGGCTGGCTGGCCCCACCCACAATCGGGCCAGTTGGCTGGCTGCAGTGGGCATCATAGCAACCAGTTTTTCTGGCATTCTGGTCGCTGGCTTTTTATATATGTAGATTTCTACATATTTAGTAGAAGTATTTCTATATACTTAGCCTGCCATATGTACTGATATTTTTTTCTAAACTTTGTTTTTCCCATTATTATTAGATATAATAATAATACTTCTTTTATAAATTTGTTTAGAAAATTAACAAGATAATTAATGCAGAGAAGTCATACACTTGACATAGAATGCAACCGAAAAAGTTATCAGGCTTCTCTTACATTCTTTAGTTTTTCTTGTATATTAGTATACTTTTTCTGTTTGGCATCATTAATTTTATCACATTCTTGCCATATTTCATTTAATTTTTTTCAACAAAATTCTCCTTGACCTTCAATCAATTGTCTATATTTTAAGTTCATCTTTATTTCAGATAAAAATATTTTCTTGAATTTAAAGAGAGTATGAACAGTTGCTGTCTGAAATTTGCTTCATTAGTAAATATTTTCTCTAAGCAGATTCTCTTTATTTTTACTGCTATACTGTTCTCCTTTTTTCTTTATTTTTTGTTTGCTTGTTATAAACATTTTCACTCAGTTGCATTTGGATTTCATTCCTATTTATTTATTCTTGATTTTTGAAAGAGTGCATCCGCGCCTGGAAAAGTGCCCCACAGGAGAATATCTGGACACTTCTTGGATCACTTTGGTATCCTCCAGGATCTTGTTAGAATGACCTTTTAGATATTCATAAAACTCCAAACCAGTCCAATCATCCAGAAACATCTGGAGACATTTGGGGTTCTCTCAGAAGAATAAGTTTGCTTCTCTGTTCAAGCTTCCTTCCTAATTGCTGAAGCCCAATGGCCATATCTTCATAGACAGTTTTCTGTTGGCTTGTTCTTCTAGGTTTTTATCTTTGTAAATCAATAAATATCTTCACATTGTAGTATTTATTTTCTGGGATAGGTATAGTTCCCCCTACCTAACTGTTCACATTAACTTGCCCGCATTGCTTTCCCCTAGGAAAAAGGAGACATTGTGTGTTCAAAGTCAACTTTGAACATCCATGAAATATACAACAAACAATATTAGAAAAAGAAATTACATTATGTAAAATATTAACATAAGCTACATTTTTATAGTGTCTCCTAACCTGTCTCATCCTGTTTGCTTTGGCTTTTTTTCTATCTAGCTTATAAAACTGAAAGTATCAACAAAACAAGTGGGGAGGGGTGACTGTATGTAATTACAGTGCTGTGACATTGTGATTCCCATGTGGGAATCTTCAATCTTTATTTTTCCAAGTAACAGTTTAGATTGGGAAATACTAAGCTCTTCTTTTGGCACCTCTTTATATATTTCTTGATTTCAATTTAATTTTCTTTCTCCTTTTATGTCACCTTTTCTAGACATATGTTAAATAACCCCTTTAAAGAAGACTACTGCCATTATTTAAGCATTTCAAAATTACCTTTAAATGAATTTGATATCTAAATTATGCCAACTTTATTTCATTATTGTGATCATACCAAATAATATTGTTAACTACAGAACTATGAAACTAGAAATATGGAAAGTATTCACTTCTATGGTTCACATATATTTTCTTCAATGAAATTTACTTTTAAGATCTCATAGTGTTAATGTAAGAAGTAAAAATTTACAGAATTTGAAATATATAGAATTTCACAAAGAAGAAAATTTTCATCCATAATTTTTTAAAAACATATTTCTTTATTGATTTAAGAGAGGAAGGAAGAGGAAGAGATAGAAACATCAATGATGATAGAGAATCACTGATTGGCTGCCTCCTGCACACCCTCTACTGGGGATCAAGCCCATAACCCAGGCATGTGCCCTCGGCTGGAATCGAACTGGGACCCTTCAGTTCACAAGCCAACGCTCTTTCCACTAAGCCAAACCGACTAGGGCTCCCTCCATAATTTTTGAAGCCAGTAGTTGTCATCTTCATGTAGCCATTTCATCTATTTCCTTTGAGCAGAAATAAATTTATGTTTTTGCAAAAATATTAGAACATCGTGTAATAGTTTTATATAACCTGCTCCTTACACTAATAAGATACTATAAATATTTTTTATGTCATTAAGTATTTCTTCTTGACATCATTTTAAAAGGAAGCCTAGTATTTCGTTTAACCAATTCCATATTGAGGCTATTTTAGGTTCTTTCCATATTTTCCCCATTTTAACAAAACTGTCATGCATTGTTTTTTAAAAACAGCAGTGATTTTTTTCTTTTGGGAAAATTTCATAAAATAGAATTGCTGAATCAAACTAGATGTGTGTATATAAGCCTTTTGCTATGTATTGCTTTATTTCCCTACTGGAAGGGTGTATCAACTATATCAACTTTACTCCCACCAGCAGCCTAGTGATTATTTTTAAAAGTACACTGCAATGTTTTCAATGTAGACAATGATGGTAGTGAACTTAGATGTCTGTCTAGTAAATTAACAAAGAAATATCTGAGATGGATATCAGATATTTAATAAGTAAGAGCATTTACTTATTTAATTTTCCTACTATGTGCAGCTTACAGTACTTTCATACAGAAGCATATGATACTGTCTTTTCCCTTTCAAGCTCATTCAGTAGAATAAATGTACACATGTAGTATCTTAGACAGAAATTTATGTTAATATTTGGTTAGAATCTAATTTGTTTTCTAACAATAACAAGAATTCTAGAATATGGAAGAATTCTTGTGGCTCAGAGTGAATGGACAAAGGTAGAGGAGTTGTGCGACAGGTTGAATAGGTTCTTGAAGGCTAAATTGATTTGAATAGGATGGAGGCGAGACAGGAGATAGGCTAAGTATGAGCAAATCTTCACACATGGGAAATGCACAGGGCATATTTGGGATATGGTAAGGAAAGGGGGAAAAAGACCTAACAATTATAGATTTCCTATAATATGCCAATGTCTATGCCAGGTACTTTATTTAAAACAACCATATTAGTATTATTATTCCCATTTTATTGGATCTCAGAGAGGTTTGATCACTTTCTTGCCCAAGTATAACTGCTTATAAGTCACAAAGGGTTATCTATTTAAAAAAATGGCTTGCCCACTTGGTATGTTATTAGGCACTGATTTTATTTAGTACTGGGTTTCTTCTAGAGCTATCTGGGTTGAGTTTTTCTATTCATGACAAAGGTTAGTCATCTCAAATTGTGATACTTAAATAAGAGGGCACATAATTCAAACTATGAAATAGTACAAGAGACATATATGCATTATGTGACTAGAAGATAGGCGCTGTGGTCTTGAGCATTATGTGGCTTCTTGGAGCAGTTAATGCTTCTTGTATCACAACTACATAGTCATCCTGAGTCTGACTGAATCTGACATCAAGGCATCTGAATGGTGCCAAGTGTAGGAAATTAGAAATCAGTGTTATAGTGTTGAGGTGATGTCTCTGTAGAAATAGTAGATAATATCAATGTTCTTTATATGAGTCACATTTATGGTTGCAGCAACACTAGAAGGTTGTCACTTAATATGACTAGTGTCAAAGTAAACACTGACCAACCTAAGCATGTGATATGATCGTGCATCTCAACAATAGGAAGAAACAAGTTAGAGGGAGACTCAGCACTAGCTTGACTTCAAGTATCAGGACAAGTCCAGATTGGTTGTTGTCATTGCAACAAGAGGCAACACATTCCCCGCCCAGTTAAAATGCCAAGAGCATAGTGGATGTCCTAGCCATTAATATTGACAAACCCTTGTAAAGGGACAAGATAGGTTACTAACTGTGCTGGAATCACAAAACTATTACTGGAATAAACCAGGATTCAAACTCAGGTATATTTATGGTGATGCTATACTCTTCCCCCCACCACACTTTCTGTGAGTGGACTAGCCTGACTGACCCAAAATGATTCTGATTGAGGATTAAGAGAGATAATGCTGGAAAGTTAGGCTGGGGCAAATTATGGTGACTTTAAAGTGTTAAACTATCATCTTGTGATTCTCCCAGTTTAATCTTACACTGTACTGTTTTCCAAGTTGCTTAATCATAAAATTCACACAGGGTGCTTGTTAAACAGATTTCATGTCTCCTCTGAAAATGCTGATTTAGAGAGTCTGGGGAGGACCCCAGATTCTAAATCTTATTCAGTTTTTCTTTGGAGGGTATTTTGAATAACTGCCAAGTGTCTCTCTTGGTGGTGGGAATTTGCTCCCTCTCCTATTCAGATAATGTTTATTGAGCAGCTCCTGTGAGGAGAAGTGCTGTGGGAGGAACAAGGTTGGATCTCTGCCTTTAAGAAGTTTCCTTTGGTAATTGAAAGATACCTCTAGCATCTCTTTGAACTACTTGTAATTACATAGCCATCTTATTAGGTACTTCATTATGATTTGATTTTCTGGTTTTACAACAGAAATATGTTTAAAAGAACTGATTACTATTCACTTGGTTAAAACAATATTTAAGGTGTCCTTTTCTTGGTTTTGTGTGTTCACTATATTTAATCTGGATTTACATTATTCTGAATATAAAATTATTTTTATTAAATATGTAATCATAATATTTATGCTTCTATGTTAGTTTTGGATTTGAGATACATAATTCTCTGAATTATCAAAGAAATGCTTAATTTCATCCAGAAAGGAAAGTTTCTTTTGCTTATTTAATCAAGCTACTTGATGCTCAAAACCTCAGTTTGGGAAGTATTTTAGAAAGTGAGAAATATTTGAATTTTAGATTTAAAATCTTGGCACCAAAGCTCTTAACTCTTAATTACACAGAAAATATACAGCATTCAAACTTCTGTATTTTTATGCTAGTACAACCCTGTAAATATATGATAGGCTCAGGTTTCCACAGAGAGTTTTTATTGGGGGTATTCCTACCAAACTAAAAGATTTCCCAATGGGAATACAAATCACCATTAAGATTGTATCCACACATGCAAAGTTAACTGAAAAATTGTAGTAATTATATAAATATTCCAAGCCCCAAACAGCCTTGCTTGAAATATTCAGATAATTGAGGCAATAAACATAGATTCTAGTAATTAGAAGGGACTCACAAATCCTCTAAATCTGCCCTATTTCATAGAGGAAAAACTGACAGCTACTCTTTTTTTTTTTAATCATAAGCCAAAAATATACCTTTGCCTGAATTTATGACTAGTTCATGCAAACTTTTTTTTACACCTAACCTATTCAGGTAATTTTCTCGCTTTTTACTTAATTTTGCTTAAGGTCTTGGCCTGAACAGCTACTTTAACATCTGACATCAACAGCTTCTCTTGGGTATCTGAAGCCTGAATTGGGAACATTGTTTTTCTCTCTGGAGAAACCATGAAGCTTTGATTGGGTACTACTGCAGAGAGTGTGTCATGTGATTCAGATCCCTGAGTGTTAAAGCAGCCTACCTTCCTTTACCCTCCTGATTTGAGCACCATCCAGTTTATTCTTCCCTACTGGCTCTTCTGTTCAATTTAGTTCAGTCTAATGTCCTTCTGATTTTTTTTTCCTTCTAAAGGACAAGAACTAATGCTCTAATTTAGAAGACTCAAGTACCATTTTTTTGCTCATTCTTTATCAGAGATTGCACTATTCAAGTACTTTGCTTTTTTTTTCTTTCTTTTTTTAAAAGGTGAATTTGTTCCTATTATACAGACAGAGAAATCTTAGTTCTATATTAAAAAGTCTCATCACCAGCCTCAGGCACCTTGGAATATGGAATAGAAATAAAGTAGTATTGAATGAACAAATGGTCTCTGACTTCAGGAATGAAAGCCCATGAAATAGGAGGTCAAAATTAGCTTTTCTGAATAGACATCCAGAGGGAATCACCAAAGGTCACCTAAATCATGCCTGTGTGTCCAAAGATGGCTAAACTTGAAATCACGATTTACTATTTTTTTGCAAATAATGATATAAAGAAGTATTTGAAAAACAAAAGATGTTAAGTAAATGTAGTCATTGTTTAAGGTGTCCTTAGTAAACAGATAAGCAAAGAATTTCAGAAGCACACATCATATTTTAAATTATTAAAATCTATTTTCTTGCTATCAAATTTAGCATGAGGATGAAATAAGGTTTTATTTAGAATTTGCACATAATGTGAAAATTAGTATCCTTTGGCTAAAAATAAATTCAAATATATCTTACCTGATAACTTAGGGTAGATTTGTTTCATTAAATGTAGATAGGAACTAAAAAACTTAAAGCTTTTCTCAATAATTTCCAGTCTTAGAGGCAGATCATTGAATGACCATGAAGGATCAAATGTACTTCATACTGGGGAGGAAAATAAAAATTTACTATTGTTTTTTGTTTGCTTAATATATTTTTAGGAGGTGTGATCTCTAATATTCATGAGAGTTTACTTTTCCCTTTTTTATTTTTTTAAAAATATATTTTATTGATTTTTTACAGAGAGAAAGGGAGAGAGATAGTCAGAAACATCGATGAGAGAGAAACATCGATCAGCTGCCTCCTGCACATCTCCCACTGGGGATGTGCCCGCAACCCAGGTACATGCCCTTGACTGGAATCGAACCCGGGACCCTCCAGTCCAAAAGCCGCTGCTCTATCCACTGAGCCAAACCAGTTTTGGCTACTTTTCCCTTTTTTAAAATAGGGACATATTTGACCTAAAGCAAAATGCACAGATCTAAGTGTACAATATGATAAGTTTTGGCAAATGAAGACATCCATGAAAGCCACATTTCTATAAAGGTCTAGATTATTTTCATCACATAATATAATTTCTTTTAAAAAGTCCCCTTCTTAGTCAATCTTCCTCCCTAGCCAACAGAGGCAATGGCTGCTTTGGTTTTTATCATACTAGTTTAGTTAAGAGTTCTAACAACTATATGAATGAATGAAATATGGTACATACTATTATGCACCTCGTTTCATCCATGTGGTTGTGAGCATTATAAATACACTTTAAAATAATGTGTATTTTTGTAAAAACTACCATTTTTATTGCTGAGTAGTAGTCCATTGTTTGAATATACCACAATTTGTGGGTGAGCATTAAAAACCCCCAAAACTTTTGCTTTTAGGAATAAAACTGCTGTAGTCATGCTTTTATTTGTCTTGTTGGTTGTATATATTAGCTTTGTTTCTTTGGGGTAAATTGCTTGGAGTAAATTTACTGGGTCATAGGGTAGGTGCACGTTTAACTCTAAGAAACTTCCAAGTAGTGTTTTTTAAAAACATGGTTGCACTATTTTTCATGTCTACCAACAATGTATGAGTTCCATTTCCTCTTCCTAATTGCCAAAATTTGACATTCTTAATATTTTAATAGTCATTCTCATTAGTATATAGGGGCTTCTTACTGTGGTTTGGATTTGCATTTCCATGATATTTAATAACGTTGAGAATACATTGTCTGATTATTGGATATCTCACTCTATAAAGTGTCTGTTTTACCCTTTTGTCCGATTTTAAATTTTTTTGTCTTTAATTATTATCAAGTTGTTTAAATTCTTTATATATTCTGGGAAGAGTTCTTTTCCAAATACTTATTTTAAAAATAATTTTCCTAATCTGTGAGTTGCCATTTACTTTGATGTGCAAAGGTTTTAAATTTTGGTGCTATCCCTTTTATCAAGTATCTCCTTTCATGGTTTGTATTTTCTGTGTTTTTAACAAAAAAAAAAATAAAACTATTTATAGACAAGGTTATGAAGATAGGTTTTTTTTTGTTTCCTACCTAGATGTATTAGAGTTTTAGCTTTTATATTTATGTCTATACATTCTCTTGAGTCAATAAATTGTGTGAGATGGGGTCATTTCATTTTTCTTTCCAGCACTATTTTCTTTCCTTCCCCACTAAATTTATTTGGCATATTTTTCAAAATTCAAGTAGTTTCAAAGTGTTACTGGAATTTGTATTTGGTTCCTTTTATCTGTTTGTCTATCTATCATTAGGCCAATATCACATTTATTTAATTACTATAGTTTTGTTTTAATAGTGTAGAAATCAGAAATCAGGTTGTGTAAATTCTCCAATTTGTTCTTTTTCAAGATTGATTATTTCTGCCCTAGCTACTTTGGCTCAGTGGATAGTGTCAGCCTACAGACTGAAGGGTCCTGCATTAGATTCCAGTCAAGGCCACATGCCTGGGTTGTGGGTTCAATCCCCAGTAGGGGGTGTGCAAGAGGCAGCCAATCAATGATTCTCTCTCATCATTGATGTTTCTATATCTTCCTCTCCCTTCCTCTCTGAAATTAATTAAAATATATTTAAAAATAAAGATTGGTTATTTTCACTGTAGGTCCTTTGATCTCCATATATACTAGAAACAGCTTGTCAATTATGCAAAAAAAAAAAAAAAAGCCAAAATGATCATGAAAAAAAAAACAAGAAGCAAAACACTATTTCTTCTGCTATTATGAATGATTCCTAGGCTTTTTCCATCTTAAAAGAAATTGGTCAGAAAAGTCAAAATTAGCATAGTATTTCCTGCAATATTTAATGAATGCTCTTATTAATTTTTTCTTGCCCAGAAGAAAAGACGATTCATAAAATAACTTACTACAACTTCCACATATAATCTAGAAAAATGACTGATTAATAAAAAAAGAGCTAATTTAAGCACTGATAATTGATTTGAAGTTAAAAACCTTCTGGTACTACATATATTTAGAACTACTGTTAGGTACGTTTCATTTTAGATTTTAATTTTGTCAAAGAAAAATATTTTCCTATTTGTACAACTTTTAAGTTCAGATACAATCTTAAAAATAACCTAATGTGTATTTTTTTCGAAAGTACCATTTGCCAAGGACAATGAATTCAAATATTATTAAACTGAGTGTACCTCTATATAATCAATATAAAACAAATTCAGGATAACCCATACTTTAAATTTTGACCCAATTGTCAAGATCACTTTATCCAATTTTCTTTATTGTGTGACAGTGCAGGTGTGCCTGGAAAAGCCTCAGGAGCAGGTGCTCTTGGAGTGTTCCATTACAAGTTCGATGAGCACTGTTCGTTCCTGCTCTCATTTGTAAGAATGGGCTTGTACGCTGCTATATAAACAAAATTATTAAAATAGATTTTAGAGACCACACTTTCTTATTCATTGCTATATCTTACAGCGCCTGATATAATAGGTGTGCAATAAGTACTTGTGGAATGAATATAAGAAATATCTTTTTTTTCTGTTCATATTCAGAGCTTAATCTTTACTTGAAACTTATGAGGTAGTCCTGGGATTTATTGTTGTTGTCATTCCATTCTGTTTGTCTTGGTCAGTATAGCTAGTCAGTGCCCTGTAGAAATTTAAGCTTCAACTTGGGACAGGAGTTCTTTGGAGGGCTGCAGAAGAAAGAAAGAAAATGGGGTCTGTATGGTGTATGTGGTACTAGGGCCAGTGTGTGACTATGGGCAAGTAATTTAATGTGTTTTGATAATTTAATACGTTTGGATCTCTGTTTCTCCATTTTATAATGAAAAGTCTGATGGCTTAGGTCATTTTTGGACCTAAAATTTTTTATATCTTTGTACTGGACCTAAAACTGTATGTGTCTATAAATATTTCTCTGTGATTCCTGAAGTTGAACTATTGTACGATAGAAACTACTGCCTTTGAGACTTACAATGAATAAAGGTGGAGGTGAACATTGACCATGCTCATGCAATCAGATTGCTTTTTAGTTGATCTTTAACTATCGTTAAAACTGGTTCCCTTAATACTATCTGCTGCAGGTAGGTGTGCATGATGGAACTGACGACATGCACTTGGAATGAACAGCATTCCTCTTTCAAGACTGAAAGTCAGACAACTCATGGCAGGAGGGCTGTTGATAGCAGCTCATCTTCTTGGAAAGAACACAGTTGCACTGCCTGTAACATGCTGTAGAGAAACCAGCATGTCTGCCAGAGATCAGAGGCAGGGAGGAGTGGTTGTGGAGTGATCCTTTACCACAGTTTGATGAAAGGGAGGATTTTAATTGGATGAGGTGGTATTCAGATATTAGGCACATTCTTTGCTTTAGAGCTTCATTAAATACTTTATCTAGGGCCATCAGCAATCCTGTCACTGGAATAAAAATGTGTACCAAAATGTTGATTTCAATTTTGTGGGTCCTATATTGAGAATTACTACAAATTTGACCCTTTAACTTTGTTTTTTTGCAAGTTTCTTAGGGATTCCAATTTAAAAAATATTTTTCAGACCCAATATTTTGGGGGATTTTTTTTTTTTTGCACTGGGCTAATTATTTTACATACATTAATTCATTGAGTTCTTATAACAATGATATGTATTAGGTAAGAACTGAGAAAGTATAAGGGAAGTAACATCCAAAGTCTCACAGAAGAGAATACTGAATTCTTACCCAATGACCTTTGAGTCCAGAACCTCAGTTATTAATCACTAGGCTCCATCTCTCTCTGCAGCTTCTTCCCATGTGATACCCCTTTTTGGGCTGTTTGATTGCATTGTGATCAAAGAAGCTGATCACAGTGTGCCATTCTGTGTCCCAACATGATTTTAGTTCAGATAGCCCTGCCTGCTGTTCAGGGCTATCTCCAAAGTGGAAGAAGAGACTGCTCAGAGTACAGAGATGATGGCATGGGGAGCAGCCCTCAACCAATGGAATAGAAGTCAGTGGGTGAGTTCACCTCTCCTGCTTTTGGTGGGAAAATTCTGAAACATACTAGTTAAGTACAGTGTTTCTGGAGGT
Source organism: Myotis daubentonii (assembly GCF_963259705.1). NCBI lineage: Eukaryota > Metazoa > Chordata > Mammalia > Chiroptera > Vespertilionidae > Myotis > Myotis daubentonii. The sequence goes on from NC_081843.1 coordinate 54,347,204, forward strand.
CCTAATGGAAAGGAGTCCTGTATTTGCCCACATTGCTAAGTGGTTTATTAAAGGTAGCTTTACTGGCTTTTTTTCCTTTCCCTGTCTTTCTCACTACTTTTTTACTTTTCCTTCTGTGGAATTTCTCCCAAATAAATGACTTACATCCATGCCCTTATCTCAGGCTGTTTTCAGATTACAAACTAAGGCAGTCAGTATTTTAAAGGTGCCTGATTGTTAACTCATTTACTGTATATTCTAAATAATAATCCCACTCTACTTTGTCCACTAAGTTATAAAAACCCACCCATTTTTTCCTCCAAATGTCAATGTTCTTTCTTCCCAACCCACCTAATAGGCCAGGCCTTTGTTGTATTATCCCTGAAGTAGTGTGTTGGGCTTCTAGTTAGCATACCCTCTTGTATCATCTAAGATATCCTGCATATTGATACCACATAAAATTTACTCCAGTGTTGGTTTAATCTGCTTAAAAGACTTACAATTACTCTGAACAATTTATCACATCAAACCTAAATTACTCTGCCCATGGTAAGATGAATTTTCTTCACAAAATTCTCCAACCCTGATAAGTTGTATTGATTTCTTAGACATCTATAATCTCACTATAGAATTTCATACATTTATTATCTTATTACCATATTTTTATATTTTATCTTAGTCTACTGAACTACAGGCTCCTTGATGCCATAAACTATGCCTTGTGGTTATTTTGCATTTTCCATAATCTAGCATAGTCACGGCTACAAAAGCACTAATCTAAAAATACTTTTCAACTAAATGATAATTCATTCTTGACAACTTCCTGAAAGGTTTAATTTGTAACTGATTTTAGAGGCATGTTTTTCTGAAAAATACAGAATTTAGAAGGTATTTTGATTTGCCCAGATTCTCAAAGTAAGCAACAAATAAAAGCTAGTTCTTTTAACTTGCAGTTCTAGAAAATAATTGTTGGTATACTAAGTGGCAAAAGTCATCTTCAAAAGAGTGCAAGATTTGCATGCATTTAAAAATCTACAGCATCATTGAATATTTGACCACAGGCAATGACAGAAAGGAAAATGAACGCCTCCTATGGATGCCCTGAGGACTTTTACATCTTGCAGCAAATTATTTTTAGCGAGGAAGTCACTGTCATTTTGCCTTATTTTAAAGACATATTTCAGTAAGTCTGTGGAACTCCATCTAGATTAATGTAAGAGATTCTGGAGAGGGGATAATTTCACATTTTTAAACATCAATAGTCCCTAAAGCTAGATTTTCTTATGGTTAATTTTTTTCCCCAAAATGTAAGCTCTGCTAGGGGTTTATTTCTTTCTAGAAGCACATAAAGTTCACTTATTTCAAAGCAGATTATAGTACTAAAATGCAAAAATTCTAGAACTCACCCTATGTGAGGTACTAATTTTTAATATCCAAGTGAGTTATGTGTGTGTGTGTGTGTGTGTGTGTGTGTGTTTTCAGAAAGTATTCTATAAAGTATCCAAAACTTGAAACTAAAAGATGTCATTCCCTTGGAAGACTGTCCAGGAGTTTTTCCAGGTTGATTTTTATAATTATATAAGTATGCTCCACAGCAAAGTTCCTAATAGAAGCATCTAAATCTTACTGTGCAACCTCAAGAACAAAAATATTCTCTTAAAAACTTGATTGCTTTTCTATGGAAGCAGTTAGCTTTGATTTATATCACTTCTGAAGGGAGCTTCACTGAGGCTTTGAGTAATTCAATAAGGATCATATAATATACTTCCCTTTACATCTCATGGAGTTGCTGTGTATGGAGCTCTTTGTTTATGATTCAGGAAATGGGCTAAAAGCTTCCCAGGTTCATCTCTTCACAAAATTTGTTCTTGGGGGAAGTAATGGCCTCTTGCATTTTAATAAGCAGTAAATCTCGAGTACTACAATGCTCCAGTAACAAGCTATCTTTGGCAGTGTGGGCCTTTCCCTGTTTCTGAACCTTTCTCTTATTCAGCAGTTTGGATATGAGGATAATTCTTATCTCTCACTATATTTTCATTTGAAGACACTGCACTAGAGGATGCCACCCACATTTTCTTCTGAAAGTATTCTGAGCCTCTTTTATGAGTGCTTACGAGGGATATGATAAATTAAGAGAAGCTTCATAAATGGGCTGGAGTTTCATCCAAGTTATATCTGGAAAAGCAGTTGTATGTTATTTTACTTAATTTCTCATGTAAATATTGATTGCTTGAATGTTTTAGATGCTGGGATGATACAAAAATGAATATGATTAGTCCTTGGCTACAACTGCTTAAGAAAATGTTCACCTTAATGAACTGCATGGAGTCTAACCAGAGTGGACCCTTTTTCAGTTCTGTGACACAGAGGTTCCATCTGAGAGGTTCCTTAGAGCATTTAATTTTCTTAAGGAGAACTATCTCCAAAGAAGACCAGATTCTCTTTCTCTTTTTATCGTGGCAAAACAGTAATTGTTCTAATCTCATTAAGTTCATTGCTTATAGAATTTCAGGGTATTTCTCCTATTTATAAACTTACAGTTTCATTTTAACACGTTAGAAAGTACATATTGACACAAACAAATCTTATGGAGAATTTTTGACTGGGAGCTGTATTGTGGCAAGTAAATTGTTGAGATACATTTTTTTTTGTCCACAATTCATTCATTGGTAAAGATGTCTTAGGACTAAGAAGATTGATTGACTTAATTGTATTGAGATGAGTGTAAAGATGTCTTAGGACAAAGGCCAAACAGAAACGCTTATTTCAATTAGGAAGAAAAGAAGAAAATAACAGTGAAAATTGTCAACTCTTAATTGGTATCAAAAGCTTTCTAAACTTTAAACCTGTCTACAGTTTTACTTTGTTGTGATACTCAGCAACTTAAGAGTGACTTTAATTACTTTCATTATTCATGGCCTAGTTCTCAGGTACTCCTTCCCAAATGTTCCCTATGGGTGTCTTAAAATTCTCTCTTGCTGGTTCTTTTCCTTGACATTATTTAGTATAAACTGCATTTAGTGAAAATTTTAGTGTAAATGGGTGTCATTTTTCTTTCTAGACAGTGGGATAAATAGGCAACTGTCTTTTTCTACAACAAGGACTGAGGAAAAATGCCAAGCAAGAGAATATCCAAATGATGTATCCATCATTCTCAGGCTTTGCTCTTGTATACCTTGTACTGATTCAGGCATCTCTATGAGCAATCAGTGATTTTCCATGGTTTTTTTTTTAATATTTTACAGAATTGCTCTATAGAGTTATATTTTTATCACTTACAGATATGTATATTTATATTCGCAGTACAATGGAGACTGTGTAGAAAGCATGTCCAGCTAAAAGACACAGCGGTTGCTTCATTAGCTAAGGAAAATGTGGGTTTGTGCTCCTGTCGCTCTTCATCGAGATACATGGCAATCTGATTATTGAAAGTCATATTGACACGCTTCCTCTGCATTAGAGATTAACATCACTTCTACTCCTTTTTACTGTCTTAATTAATAACACTGTTTTAAAAATAATACTGCTTTCTTCAGTTATTATAATGATAGGTTGTTCAGAGTGATAAAACTATTGTTTACAGACTATTTGCCAGCCTAGAATTTTTTTCCATTCCCACTTTATGATGGAGTCAAAGATGTAACTGCCCCTCAAACCTGAGCTGAACCTACGACAAGCTACATATTTCTATTCCCTTGCTCTTTTACTGACAAAACACCCAACTTTTCAAAACTCTTAGCAATGCCACAGAAAAGGTATTGAAATGTGACTGATCCCCCTTCTGTCTCTGAACAAACAAACAAACAAAAGTCTGGGTGTCAATAATTACCCTTATGAAATGCCTGAGGTTAACTGCAGACTGGTTTCTGCAGACAAGAGAAAGAAAAAAGATTCTCACTCTGCTAGAGGGAGATTCTTTATACCTAACAGAGAGAGCTTCCCAAGAGTCCAGCTGGATAGACTATGTAAAATTTGGTTCAAAAGTAAGTAATTTTTCTTCTTCTTGCAAAATAAATAAATAAATAAACCCTACAAAAACTACTTATAGAAATTCAGCTAACAATCTGCTTCAAAGCAGCCAATCAGTCAAGCAAGAGCCTTACCATTTTTTAGCTAAAGATAAGAAAATAAGTTGCACAGATATAAAAAATTTAAGTAAATCATACGATTTATACCAAAATAAAACCTACACATGCCTACTTTGTCTGTATATATAATTTTGTCTTATCAGATCATTTTGTATTATTTTTCTTCAGTTATTATAATGATAGGTTGTGCAGAGCAATAAAACTATTGTTTACAGACTATTTGCCAGTCTAGAATAATCTTTTTTAGAATCCATGAAAGCAAAGACAGAAAACTCAGGCAAGACAGTTCCTTTTGTCTCCTAGGTAATAATAGCAGGTACCAGGGCTTAACATATGTTTCAATGGGGAGTTTGAGTAGCGTGTCTATTAAATTGTAAAATTTGCTTATAGTTCCCCTTGTGTATGATGACATTTCCTTCATAGAATACCAGTGATCATTTCTTTCCTTTCTTATTGATTGATTGATTGGTTGATTGCTCTGAGCCAGTTATCACCATACCAAGGAGAAAACAGCTTGCCTTAAATGCTACTGGTAAATTTATTTTTCTTTTAACACTCCTTTGAAAGAAGCATGAAGATGAGGCATTTTAGAATGACAAATGCTAGTCATGTAGTCATGTGCCATCACTCATTCTGCCTTTTGTAAGTCTGAATCACTCTCTTTAATGGTTGGTTGCCAGACTTACAGAAATGTCTTCCTGAGTACTCCCAGGTTAGATTAGTTGACAGTGTTACACCTGTAGAGCTGATTTTTTAGAGCAACTTTTGAACAGATTTGGTAAATTAAAAATTTTGAAACACCATACAATTTAAGTAATGTTATTTTAACAGAGTGTATTATTGTTATTATTATTACTTTGATGCAGGTCTCTGGAATATTCCAATAGACCAAATTGTGGAAATTTAATGGTTAAGAAATTTCAAGAAATGGGAAGAAATGACTGAGAAGCAGAAAGAACTAACAAGGTGTTCATAGTGCTCTCCATAACCTCAGAACAGAGCAAAGACTAAAACAAACTCTTGGAAAGCTGCTGCATTAAAAATAATAGCAGACTTCATTTGGCCCAAGCAAATTATGAAAATCAGAATAGTTACATATGAAATAGCATCCTTATTATTCACACAAATAACCAGAGTCATGCTTATTGAAGTTCATATCATGCTTTTCTCTGTGGAGAACAAAATATCTAAGAATGACCTCCTGCATACCAATGATTAGAGTTTGCAACCCAGTTTAAAGGAACACAGGCAGATGGTGTTTCAACCATTTGAATTTTCCTACCCTCTTTTTTTTGGTTATGTTTAAAATGCCTCTATTTACTCACCAGCCTTCTAGACTAGTATATGATCTACCCTGAGACAGTGACTGACCTATTTCACCTTCATGCGTCCTATTGCCATGAAACCAGGCATACTACCATGCCTTGTACACAGTAGGTGCGGAACAATTATTCACTGAATTGAAGTCATTGTCCCTAATCTATTTATAGAGAACAGAAGTAAGTGATGACAATTCATCAAAGCCAAGTAGCTAGTGAACAGTTTGATTTTATTCACTTATTTACATTTGATTAATAAATACTTCAAAACACATGTGGTCATCATATGTAGAAACATCTCAATTTAAAGCAACTAGCTGTGTGTGTGTTTTTTTAACTTAGTCAGCATAAAACATGTTCCTGAAAAGCCCTCTGCAGCTGTGGAGCAGAGAAATGCATGTCATTTATTTTTGTATAGTACTAAAATTTAACTTGTTATCTAAGATTTTGTTTCTTACAGTGAAGAAAATCTCTGAAGAAAATTTAGCCAAGGTCTTCTAAGCAGACAGTAATCTTTTCTTCTCTTCTGTATCTCACACAACTTACTTTATCATTACTCATATTATACCTATATATTTACATACATTTTTATGTCAAATATTTGTGAAGCTTCAGTGCATTACAGATTTGTTGGCTCTTTGAGAACAGGCACCATAACTTATGCATCCTGGTATTTTATGAAGCATCCATTGGATTTGCTTTGCACGTGGCAGGTCTTAGCATATTTAATGATCAAATAAGAATTATCCATGGGAAGATGCAGCAATGGGGACCAGTTAGAAGTATAGACTTTAAAATTAGACATTGCCTGGTTTGAGTCCACCTTCTATGTTTGCCACATTTAGTTAGTCACAAAACCTCTCCTAAGCCTCATGCACTTATGAGGAATAAAAGGCCAAATGCAAGTAAGTCTTATTACAGTAGTGCCTGCTCATAGTCAGTGCTTCATGCATGTTCTGCATTTTCCACTGTAAATCCTGTCTCTAGCTAAACAAGTTACATTGATGGAATTTTATGAAAATCAGGGATTTTAACTATCTTCTTGATTTCCATGGTAGCAATATAAAACTTTGGCATGGATGCCTTTCACCTTCACATTAATATTTTAGTAGGACAGGTATTGTTATCTCTGTATGTTCTTTTGATCCTCATCTACTTGGTGTTACTTTTCATTTGGTAAAGGCTGGAGTTTCAGAAGAATTAAAAAATTATCATTTAGATATTCTGATAATATTTTAGTAAGTCATTCTTTTTAACTAACGTAGTATCAAGATCTTGTCTCTAATACATACTGATAAATACCGAGAGATTGTGCTGGCACTCTGTGTTATACTCTAGTCAGGGAATAGAGTATGTCCAAGTAAGGCCTTGTCGATCATTTTCTGTTTACAAAGTTCTTGAAGAAGCTGTGCACACAAGGGACAATGACAAATGAGACAGCATGCGCTGAGCCCTCTGATTAGGTGTGTCAGAATATCTGCCTCAGGTTCATGGCCCAATCAGTCTTTTCCTTAGAACCTAAGACTTGAGCATCTTCTCACTTCACTGCTTAGTTCATATCAATGAGAATTCCCGAGAGACCAGGTCATCTGTGAGAAAGAGCAGAGGATAAGATGGCATGACACTGAGGGGATCTGGCTCTGTTTACCAACTTTATTCTCATGTAATCTGCTGATTTCTGTCTACTTGCAAATTCAGTGACTAACCAGAATTGATTTTCCTCCTCTGAGGGTAAGTGAGGGAGAGAAGAGGGATGGGAAGAAAAGGAAGATGTCTCTATTTGAAAATTTAAAAAGAGCCCAACAGGCATGGCTCAGTGATAGAGCATCGACCTATGAACCAGGAGGTCATGGTTCGACTCATGTGCAGGATGTGACCCATCAATGATTCTCTCTCATCATTGATGTTTCTCTCTCTCTCCTTCTCCCTTCCTCTCTTAAATCAATAAAAATATATTTTTTTAAAAAGTAAAAAAGGCAGGATTTTCTTCCCAGTAGAAGCTAAAACATGTGTTCTTTTGAAGAGATTAATTCTATTTTTAGACATAGAGTAGTTTAACACATGAATGCTTGCATCATTACTGATATTCAGGTAGGGCAAAACTAGGTTTACAGTTTTTCATATGGAAAAATAATACAATAATTAATAAATAATACAAGAATAAACTCTGTACTGATAGACATCATTTTTTTTAAAGTATATTTTATTGATTTTTTACAGAGAGGAAGGGAGAGAGATAGAGAGTTAGAAACATCGATCAGCTGCCTCTCGCACATCCCCCACTGGGGAAGTGCCTGCAACCCAGGTACATGCCCCTGACCGGAATCGAACCCAGGACCCTTCAGTCCGCAGGCCGACGTTCTATCCTCTCTGCCAAACCGGCTTTGGCGATAGACATCATTTTTATTCTAGGTATGAAAATGTGGATTTCATGGTCCTAGATATACATTTTAATCTAATGATATAATAACTGTGCCAATATTTAATTCTTAGGTAGGGAAATCCGTGATGTATTGGGCTTTTTTTGTGGTTTAATGGAGGGTTAGTGATTATATTGGTGGTAATAGTGAAAAAAAGCTCCAAGGGCAGGTGGATGATAGAAGGAAACTAACATTTATTGTACCAATTGCCAAGTACTGAATTAGTCAATTATATATGCTACCTTATTTAACTGTCACTAACCCTTGTTTTATTGATATTTATTGTATGAAAGGAAAACTGATTTATATAGAGGATCAATAACATGTTCAAGATCATTCAGGGAATAAGTAGTGATTTGAGCATTAAAGCTTTTTCTCCTCTGCTGATAGGAATCTTTCTACTACCATGTAAAGAAACTTGGGATGCTTTAATGAAAGATAAGGCCAGGGGAGAGAAAGACACTCCACTCTTCTAACCAAGCCTCACAACCATTTCGGATGAAGCCCCAATTACGTTAAGGAGATCGTCTTAAGATATTGAAGCTAGACCAGAACGCCCGCCTAGCAAATCCACAAAATATGAAAAATACAGAGAAATATTCATCATTGTTTTAAATAACTGAATTTTAGGATAATTTGGTATGAACCAGATGCTGACTAATACATGTGAAGTACTTTTTCAAATAAAAGTGTGAAATATGTTACAAGAAACGCTGCCGGGAGCAGGTCCATGCTTGCTGTTTCAAGGGACCTGGCATATATGGCATACTGTTCTTAATATGTTTGCTCACCTTCTTGGCACTATGTGTTTTAACCAAGGTCTCTGAGAAAGGTGGTTTCCCCAGGTAGGGATTTTCCCCTGAAGTTAGGGAGGGAATAAAACCTCTTAACTAAGTGCCAGGCGGGTAATTAATCACTTTGACTACGAACAATCACGCTTAAACTACATAATCTTTACTCCCTGGAATGGAGATAAGAAACGCCCTAGCCTTTGGAATAGAGATTGATAGGATTGTAATCAACTGGTATAAATACAGATGTAACAAGACAGAACTTAGAAGACAGAATCAAGAGAGACAGAACCTAGGCACAGAACCTACAAAGAACATTCTCTAGAGACAGAAGAGCTTCGCTGGAGAGAACATGGCAAAAGATCCTGGACAGAAACTGGCCTCAGAACCTAGAGACAGAACCTAGCGAGAGAACATGGCAAAAGATCCTGGACTGAACCTGACTACAGAAATTGGCAAGAGAACCTAACTAGAACCTGGTGACTGAACCTGGCTGGAGAACCTGGACAGAACCTGGCTGGAGAACCTAGCGAGGGAACATGGCTACAGAACCTGGCAACAGAACCTGGCTGGAGAACCTAGCAAGAGAACATGGACACAGAACCTGGCTGGAGATCCTAACCAGAACTTCGCTGGAGATCCTGACCAGAACCTGGCTGGAGATCCTAACCAGAACTTTGCCGGAGACCCTGACAAGAGAACCCAGCTATGATGATCACCTGAACGCTGCCTCTGTGTCATTCCTTCTTCACCAACTCCGTCCACACCTTTGGGGACCCCAGCAAAATGCTTTACAGTTCTTAATTGGGGGGAAAAATGAACACTCTGGTTAAGTGGAAGAGAATGTTAACTTCAAATTCAAGGACAATAACCTAAAGAGCACATATTATATGTCATGTACTATGCTAATATTTTAAACATACATCACTTTTAGTCCTCACCACTATCTCATGAGGGAGATGTTATCTCTATTTTACAGATGACTAAACCAAGATTCAGAATAGCTAAATAACTTATCCAAGGTCACAACACTTAGTAAGTGGCATTGCCAGTTTGAAACCTTATGCAGCTAATTTGAAAGTCTTCTATTTTGATTTCAAGTGACTTTTAGAAGTCATGGGAGAGGGTAAGGAGTGCTACGAAGAGAAGTTCACAAGCAAGTTAGCTTGCTAAAGCTGTCCTCTCAAATTATGAGAACCTGCCAGTTGATGTGTAGGTGGGAAATGTCCTATTGTAGAGTTCCAGAATATTAAAGGATTTAGGTTATAAAGGGGGAACAAGTCAAATTAAGAAGAAATGTAAATGAGAGAAGAATACTGGGGGCAAAAATCCACATGGCAATTTTGGCTGGGTTCAGTAGCCAGAATAAGGAGTGGAGAGGCTTGTGAGATGTCATTGTGCCTGTCTGAACCCAGGATTTAAGGGTGGAGAGAGCTACAGCTGACAAATGATTTAAAAAAAACCCCAATCTCAGTGAAATTCTTACCACAACCTCTTCATCAGCCTGAACACCTTCTCTCAGGCCATTTATATTCTCCTTGTGCCTGATAGATTTAAACTAATTTTGACTAGTTTATTATGAGCAGATGTTCATGTCATGTATTAGCTATGATAAATTAACTTTTCCCTTTTTCTCTTTTCTTTTCTTTTTTTTAAGATGAATTGAAAACAGTATTGGCAATGTTTAACTTAAGTTTATAGCATACAACCTGCTACAATTTTGCACATAGTAATATTTGAATTTTGCAGTTAAGAAGCATCACTGGTCTACCAGTAAGCATCTCACATCAAACCTTGCTCACAGAGGGAATAAAACCATCAAGAGCAACATCTTCCATGATATATTAATCTGTATATAATGGTAGTGACCTTCTCCACTGAGCACTGTATGTGCAGATCTTTCCTTAACCAATGAGGAGTATGGCACAAACAAATTACAAGTGGTGTCATATGACTCCACAGTCAAGTAACCAGAATAGAATCAGTTTGATTTAATCTGGAAAGCTAATTCATTATTGCCAAGACAGCGATTCAGCGCTCTGTGCTAAATGAACTAGATGTGGATGTTTAACAGACAATTTGCACCATGTGTTTCTGTAAAACAGAAAAAAAAAATCAAACTATGGTTGAAAGGAAAGTTTCATATTTCAAATTTGACTGGGAAATCTTGGTCAAAAGGCAAATAAACAGAAGTGTTCAGTAGTCATAGTAAGAGTTAGCTAATCACTTAGTCCCTGTCAAGTACCCCCGTCTCTGTAGTAGATTTATGTCTGTCATCACGGGTTTATAATCTTCCTTGCTACATTTAAGATACTAATGATTTGGGTGCTATGTGGTATAACTTAATGAACTACACATGGTTAGTGCAAACACTTTTATTACCAGTCTTAATCTATCTCAGAATCTCTTGTAGAAACTCTCCACCATAAAACCTCTTATGAAAATATATTGAAAAATTCCTTAAAAGTCCAAATATTTATTCTGCCATCATAGAATATAATAACAATTTCTTAAATATGTACAACTTTTTACCTTTTTTATTATACTTCCATTCACACTGGTTCATTTGATCTTCATTATATTGGCATGGCCTAGGTAGGACTGATGAAATGACACCCATTTCATATAAGAAGCAACTGAGACTCAGAGATATAAAAGTTTCCTTTTCCTGGTCACTCTGCTAAAAGTAAATGAAGAAAAGGAATAGAAACACACTTTATGGTTTTGAGAGAAAATTTCTTTATAAATTATTATTTTTTTGTTCTCTGTAGTATTAAATATACTTTTTACTCATCCAATGAATGTTACCTTAAGTCTTCATGAAAGAGACATTTTGAAATCTGAGATTGACAATGACTAAGGATAGTTTAAAGCATGGTGTTTATATATTTGCTGAAATGTAGCTGAATCTTTAGTATTAATTCCAAGCGTTATTCTAGCATCATCACAAAATAATTCTTTTTTTTTATTGCTTAAAGTATTACAAAGGGTATTACATATGTATCCATTTTATCCCCCCGCCCTAGACAGTCCCCTAGCCTCCCCTATCACCCAGTGTCTTATGTCCATTGGTTATGCTTATATGCATGCATACAAGTCCTTTAGTTGATCTCTTACCCCCCTACCTCCTGCCCCCCAACCCTCCCCGGCCTTCCCGCTGCAGTTTGACAATCTGTTTGAGGCAGCTCTGCCTCTGTATCTATTATTGTTCAAAAGTTTATAATGGTCTCTATTGTCCATGAATGAGTGAGATCATGTGGTATTTTTCCTTTATTGACTGGCTTATTTCACTTAGCATAATGCTCTCCAGTTCCATCCATGACGTTGCAAATGGTAAGAGTTCCTTCCTTTTTACAGCAGCATAGTATTCCATCGTGTAGATGTACCACAGTTTTCTAATCCATTCATCTACTGATGGACACTTAGGCTGTTTCCAGATCTTAGCTATGGTGAATTGTGCTGCTATGAACATAGGGGTGCATATATCCTTTCTGATTGGTGTTTCTGGTTTCTTGGGATATATCCCTAGAAGTGGGATCACAGGGTCAAATGGGAGTTCCATTTTCAGTTTTTTAAGGAAACTCCATACTGTCTTCCATAGTGGCTGCACCAGTCTGCATTCCCACCAGCAGTGCACAAGTGTTCCTTTTTCTCCACATCCTCTCCAGCACTTGTCGTTTGTTGATTTGTTGATGATAGCCAGTCTGACAGGTGTGAGATGGTACCTCATTGCTGTTTTGATTTGCATCTCTCGGATGATTAGTGACTTTGAGCATGTTTTCATATGTCTCTTGGCTTTCTGGATGTCCTCTTTTGAAAGGTGTCTATTTAGGTCCTTTGCCCATTTTTTGATTGGATTGTTTATCTTTCTTTTGTTAAGTTGTATGAGTTCCCTATAAATTTTGGAGATTAGGCCCTTATCAGATATGTCATTGGCAAATATGTTTTCCCACACAGTGGGTTTTCTCGTTGTTTTGTTGATGGTTTCTTTTGCTGTGCAGAAGCTTTTTATTTTGATGTAGTCCCATTTGTTCATTTTTTCTTTAGTTTCAAGTGCCCTAGGAGCTGTATCAGTGAAGAAATTGCTTCGGCATATGTCTGAGATTTTCTTGCCTTTGGATTCTTCTAGAATTTTTATGGTTTCCCGTCGTACATTTAAGTCCTTTATCCATTTTGAGTTTATTTTTGTGTATGGTGTAAGTTGGTGGTCTAGTTTCATTTTCTTGCATATATCTGTCCAATTTTCCCAGCACCATTTATTGAAGAGACTATCTTGGCTCCATTGTATGTTCTTGCCTCCTTTGTCAAATATTAATTGAGCATATTGGTTCGGGCCGATTTCTGGGCTCTCTATTCTATTCCATTGATCTATATGCCTATTCTTGTGCCAGTACCAGGCAGTTTTGAGAACAGTGGCTTTGTAATACAGCTTGATATCTGGTATTGAGATCCCACCTACTTTGTTCTTTTTCAGGATTGCTGCAGCTATTCGGGGTCTTTTTTTATTCCAGATGAATTTTTGGAGAGACAAAATAATTCTTATGTAAGACTGATTCCTATTTTAAAAATGTATAGGTTCCTAAGGGCAAAGCCACATGTATACATCTACAAAACAGGACTGCAAATCTTGTAAGAGCTGCTTTTTCTAGGAGATTTCAGTGCTAGACCATCATATTCCACATGACATTCCTATCCGATGTTTTAAAGCAATCTATCACTAACAACAACTTCGAACTGGGCAGGAAGTCATATTTCATGGCAAGTAATGTGGATGATTTGAATTTGAAAACACAATAAAATAAAAACAATCACATTATGGGGCACTTTAACTAGTGTTTTCAGATGTTCCCAAGGGATCATTGGCTTTACTAGAAATCACAAGTTTAAAGTAAGAATTCTATACAAATTTGATGATGAACTATGATAACTTCATAGTTCTGTCAATTGAATAGAAAACACTTGATTTTGTTCAACTTAGAGCTCAGAAAAACATATGCTGAAAAAAAGATTAACTAAAATTGTTGTATGGCACTGTTCCTTTATTTGGTCACTATAACATAGTTTGAATAAAAGATCTAGGAGTATTTCAGATAATTATATATAGAAGTAAATATGTATTTTTGAGAATTCCCCAATATTTATAAATCCAGGGTAATATTACTAAACCATAAAAATATCAGCATTAATTTTTCTTGTATATTATACATCCTTTGTGTTCTATAGTAGATGATATAGAATTTAATTTATATCCAGGGGAAATTTTCAAAATACAAATTAGTAGGTCAAAACTCAGACATGCTGAATTAGAATTTCTAGGCCAACACTGAGGACTTTTTATAAAAAGAAAAAAAGAAAAGGTTTCTAGGAGATTCTGATAAGTAGCTTGGTTTGAGGGTTCGTTGAAGCGAATTTACTGAAAATTTCCTATTCTTTATATTTGCTCCCTATTTTTCTCCCTCGCCTTTTCAATTTACCCAGCAATCTCCCTTTAAATACCTCATTTTCACTGATAACTCCCATTCTATGATCTTGGTTCCTCTACATTTTGTTCACTATTGCTTCCCCCTGGCTCTTTAGGGTTTTTGTTTTAAATATCTGCATCCTGTTGGAGCATTCTCACTTTCATTCTGTCTCTTGCTCACTTCACTTTCATTACCAAATTTGAGTTTTCCAAGTGTCCTTATAAGAGTCCTTCAAACTTTCTAAATTTAACTAGAGGGTATTTCATGTGATAATCAACCTCTTTCATCTCATGGCACACATACACTTAATAACTAAAATTCTGTGGCACACCAAAAAATACATTTTTTTACTGATCTGACAAAAAATAGGTATAATTTTGATTCATTCACACCAGATGGCTATTGTTGTGTTGGCTGTTGTCATTTTTTTAATTTGACAGTCTAAGGGAAAATAGGTCAGTGCCCCTGACTAAAAGGTATTGCATGTTTTAAAAATTCTTGCAGCATACCGGTTGAAAATTGCTGAACTGGAGGGAAAAAAACAGCAAGGCTCAACTGAAGTTATATCTGGGGAAACTATTCCCAAGCAAATAAAAATATGCACAGTGTCTAATTTAACAAATAAACATTTGTATTCAACAAATTTTTATGGGCGCATACGATGTTAGCCTTGGTGTTGTGCTACATTCTAGGCAATCAGTGATGAACAAGAGACAATTCCTGCTCTTATGAGAATTCTATTCTAATAGAAAGAAAAATATAATTCATTAAACAAACAAACAAAGAATTTCCAGTAATAAGTGCTTTGAAGAGATAGGTAGCAAAGTAAGTGTTTATCTCAGCACAATTAAAATGTCTACTGAGAAAAGTTTGACTAAATTATGGTAAATTAACCTGAGGGATTATTATTCAACCCTTTAAAGTTACTGTTATCAAGACTTTGCTACTAAACATGAAAAATACTGATGATACAATATTCATTTTTAAAAAAGGATAAAAGTATATCATGATGTCTTCAAAGCATGTAGAGTAGAAGTAAGCAACATTGGAAGAAAATACATTTTTGAGATCATATAATTTTTATGATTACAATGTTATTTTGGATTAGTTTATTACAGAGCATGAATTGAGAGGAAATATTTGATTTCCTGTTAAGCAAAGAGTTCTGTTATACCTGGCCCATCTCTCCATTACAGCATTTGCTTTTTCATAATGATGAACATGAGGCTTTAAGGTACATTTTGAATGATCCAGGAAAATATAGTACTTTACTTCCGCTTAATTTCCACGCTGTTTATTTTATTGTGGTTTAATTTTTCATAATCAGTGATATATGCATGGAATTAAGTATGATAATAATCTATTAACCAGAATATTTGATTAACTAAAACACATCATTTCCCGATACCCTAGATGAAAGAGTTATTTATAGGCAAAAATAAATTAATTAAACCGCAACTCCAAATTGCTTTATGTTACCCTTCAATTTCTTAGAGAATGTTGGTTTCTAAATTAGAATCCTGCAAAGGTATCTTGGGAGCAAAGAAATCCATCTCCTCATTTTACTTCCAAGTAACAGACAGGTATTGAGTGCCTGCTTTTTTCCTGTCCCTAGATGTTGGGGATTGGGAATTGTTAAATATATTTCATATATTTCTGTTTGAATACATATTTGTTCATTCAAAACATACACTTTTTGTGCAAAATTATAATATCGATGATTATAAGATGTGTCGTTGGATTAAATGCAGCTTTTGTTGAGAAAAAGTAGTAATGATGTTAAATATTTATATTGAAATTTGTAGTCACATCCCAATTTTAAAAAATGTAAATGTCAAATGTTCCTAGAATAAAAAATATATGCTACATGTTCTGGAGGGGGTTCAAAAATGTACGTGTAGGTGATTCAACTATAATAAAATTCTAGCTCAGATCCTAGGCTGATGCTGGGAGGAAGCTGTGACAGAGTGCAGGGTCCTGAATGGGGCTCTGTTCCATTCTGATGTAGATTTTTCATCAGTGTGTAGTGAAATAAAAACTTAAAAAATAAAAGGAAACAGTGAACTTTTATCAGTAATTTTTTTTTCAATTTAAAGAGTAAAATGTCCTTTCATTTGTGAACTGATGATTATAGTCAGGTAGGCTTTTTATTTTTGTGTTCATGTCCTTGACAAAATTAAGCTTTACTAATCCTATGGTGGCCTTCCAAATATTTTTTGAAAGTTTTTTAACTCATGGAATTCAATGAGTTCAAGTGGTCAGGTGGGAATCAAGGTGAACTTACTGTCAAAAGGACTGGCGCTGGTTTAGCAACTAATTGCTCTGGGTTCTTGAACATGTGTGAGTCCACATTCCTTCTTTTTAAAAATAGGTCCTGTACAAAGTGCCATACTGCATAAACGACACAGCACTTGCCTTTCTCATGGATGTTCCTGCCCTGTTACTGCCACTGTGTACTTTAGGTGATTGTGTTTTGTTTAATGCCAGTTTTCTCTAAGCCATTTGATTGAGTGTTAATCAGCCACTCTGGGCTAACTTCCCTTTAAACCTCGTAGTTCAGCAGTTCCATTTGTAGCCTGATGAAATCCTCAGGGTACTTTTATGATATTTTTGCAACAATTCTGCTTAGGTTTCTTTTGTTTGTTTGTTTTGTTAATCCACACCTGAGAATATTTTTTCCATTGATTTTTTAAGGAGAGTGGAAGGGAGGGAGAGAAACAGAGAGAAACATTGATGTGCGAGAGACACATAGATACGTTGCCTCCCTCACATGCCCTGACAGGGGCTGGGGAATCGAGCCTGCAACCCAGGTAAGTGCCCTTGACTGAACTCGAACCTGCAACCCTTCAGCCCAGGGTTGGTGCTCTAACCATTAAGCACACCAGTCAGGGCTGCAAAAATTCTGTACCTCATTATACTATCTTATCATTTTCTTATGTCATCTGAACCTCTCTTATCAGTCCTATTCCAGAAGTAAGAAATTTTCCTGAGCACATCATCTTTGAACTTTTTCTCTCTCTTTATTGTGTACACAGGAGGCTTTTCCATAAACATTTGGGAAGATATGCTTTTCCTGTGTGGAGGGTTTATGCTGTCCAGTTTAGATTGGATTTCTGTGGTATCTTGTGTTGTTCATTGTTGTAATGTTTTACTTTGTTTGGAAATCGATGCTGCTTGTCACTCAACTTTTTGACTGACACATCATTTTCTCAGTCTTAAACGGTCAACCAACATGGGTTACAGACTGAACATACAGTACAGAAACCATAAATACTCAAGCCTGCAAATCATGATTAGTTCAGCAAGAATCCAGGACCCTGAAGGAAGCACGAAAAGAAACAACCCTTTAAAACTAAAGAAGTAGCGATAATTACATCTATATATTTCAAATCAAAAGGCTCTTACTCTAGGAAATGTTAGCTTAAAAGATGAAAATCAGTGAGTTCAATATTACTTTTATTAGAATGAATGTTCAGGTGGAATGTCAATTTATTTTTGAGTATGCAATCTTGCCAAATCTAAAACTCTCATATATAGTACTTTAAAATTTGTTCTCTTAGCTTGTCAAGAATTCTCATATAACTCTTCTAAAATAAGATAGCTACCTAATACTGGAGGCATTTATCTCAAATTCTGTACTTAAATTACTACTTGGAATGACTGCTGAAATTAATCTAATCTCAAGTTTATATACCTTTAAACTGTTTTTTATTTTGACAACATGGTTTCATAAGCTATGATTATTTCAGGGATTTTGTTGGTGCAATGTATAAGATAAGCCAGTTGAGGCTTTTTGACTTATCAAAGCCACATTTTG
The DNA here is from genome assembly GCF_963259705.1 of Myotis daubentonii. NCBI lineage: Eukaryota > Metazoa > Chordata > Mammalia > Chiroptera > Vespertilionidae > Myotis > Myotis daubentonii. Next base: position 54,365,080 of record NC_081843.1, read on the forward strand.
AAGAATAAGAAAATGAAACTTGCTTGACTGGCATCTCCATAATTATTTGCAAAAATTTCTGAGTCATTTGACAATACCCCATTTTTCTTTAAAATAAAAGGACTATAGGAAGAAAGACCTTATACCTTTGAGGTATTTTAAAAATCTTTCACAAGCAAACAGTAATTTAAGACAGGGAAAATATTGATACCTCTGGGATTTTTAGTCCATATCATAATGCTATTACTCCCACTCCACTGAAATTTTGGCTCTAAGGGACATTTTGACATCATTCTTACTCTCTCTGAATTAAGATTTAAATATTTATGCTTTTTTCTCTGTAAGACTTCCCTGAATGAGAGGTTAAGCAAAGGTTATGATGTTACAAATTAGAACTAAATAGGACACTGATACAGAGAAACTGTTAGTTAGACTAATAATGAATCAAGTCAATGAGACAAAGGGTCCCTCAAGGTGAGTTTTGCTGAAGTCTGAATATAAATGGCCATATTACTATTAATGCGTCCATTCATGAAAATACTATAATACTAGTTTATGTCACAGGAAAGACAAAGTATGAGTCTGTGTAAAGATGTGAATGAATAAAGGAGAATTATTTCATACCTCTCAATTTAAAGAAATGTTATTGACGGAGTAAATAAGTTTGCCTAGTTTGTAATATATTTCCTCATATTTCTTCTATACTGAGTGAGATGAATAAGAATTTTGCATTGTGTTTTATATGCAACTAGGGGCCCGGTGCACGAAATTCGTGCACTGGGTGTGTGTGGGGAGGGGAGTGTCCCTCAGCCCAGCCTGCCCCCTCTCACATACTGGGAGCCCTCAGGCATTGACCCCCATCACCCTCCAATCACAGGATCGGCCCCTTGCCCAGGCTTGATGCCTCGGCCAAAGGCGTAGACCCCCATCACCCTCCGATCGCCTGATCAGCCCCTTGCCCAGGCCTGACACCTCCACCAGAGGCATAGACCCCCATCACCCTCCGATCGCCTGATCGGCCCCTTGCCCAGGCCTGACACCTCCGCCAGAGGCATAGACCCCCATCACCCTCCGATCGCCTGATCGGCCCCTTGCCCAGGCCTGACGCCTCTGCCAGAGGTGTCAGGCTTGGACAGGGGACCCCCATCTCCCCCTGATCACTGGCTCTGGCCCCTGCCCAGGGCTGAGGCCTCTGGCCCAGGAATCATGCCTGGGCAGGGGACCCCCATCTCCCTCTGATCGCTTGCTCCACCCCCGCCCAAGCCTGACGCCTCTGACCCAGGCTTCAGGCCTGGGCAAGGGGACCATCATATCCCCCCAATCCCCGGCTGTGCCCCCCACCCAGGCCTGATGCCTCGGCCAGAGGAGTTGACCCTCATCACCCTCCGATCACCAATCACCAGATCGGCCCCTTGACCAGGCCTAAGGCCTCTGGCAGAGGTGTCAGGCCTGGGCAGGGGACCCCCAGCTCCCCGCGTTTGCAGGCTCCGCCCCTGCCCAGGCCTATCGCCTCTGGCCTAGGTGTCCGGCCCGGGCAGCGGGGACCCGCAGCTGCAGTGGCCCTGCGATCGTGGGCTCCGCTTTAGGCCCAGGCAAGGGACCCCTAGCTCCCGGGACTGCCAGCTTCGACCGTGCCCAGCTCCCATCGCTGGCTCCACCCCTACTTCCTGCTATCACTGGCCAGGGCGGCAAAGGCACCTGATTCTCCGATCACCCTGGGGCCGCCTTTGCCCTGCCCCCCAGCTCTTAGCTCCCCCCTGGGTTTCCGATCACTGTCAGTGGCAGGGGGCTTCTTCCTGCTTTCCCTTTCGCCTCCCTGCATTGTGCCTACATATGCAAATTAACTGCCATCTTGTTGACAGTTAACTGCCAATCATAGTTGGCAGTTAACTGCCAATCATAGTTGGCAGTTAATTTGCATATAGCCCTGATTAGCCAATGAAAAGGGTATCGTCGTACGCCAATTACCATTTTTCTCTTTTATTAGATAGGATGAGATGGTCTTATTTGTTTATTTTAAAATAAAGCATTGCCCACTTGTGGCTCAACTGGTTACTAGCAGCGGTTCTCAACCTGCAGGTTGCGACCCCTTTGGCGGTTGAATGACCCTTTCACAGGGGTCACCTAAGACCATCCTGCGTATCAGATATTTACATTACGATTCATAACAGTAGCAACATTACAGTTATGAAGTAGCAACGAAAATAATTTTATGGTTGGGTCACAACATGAGGAACTGTATTTAAAGGGCCAGAGGGTTGAGAACCACTGGGTTAGAGCATTGTCAGTACACCAGAAAGGGGCGGGTTTGATTAGGTCAGGGCACATACAGGAGGCAACCAACCCATCCACGTTTCTCTCTTACATTGATCCTCTCTCTCTCTCTCTCTCTCTCTCTCTCTCTCTCTCTCATCAATAAATATATCCTTGGGTGAGGATAAAACAATTAAAGCATTAAAAAAGGTTTAATAATTCCAGGACCTAGGATCTATTTGGAGTATTAAAGTGTAACATATCCTTCTTTTATCAACAATTTTCACTGTCCTGGTACATTACTGTCTATATATGATGAAGAATTGAAATAAAGATTATAATGATGTTTTTATTTTTGTACCCCAAATTTTTATCCTTGCTCTTAAGTGTAAGTGAAAATGGACCGTTTTCCTAGTCTGTAATTTTGAAGAAATTTCAGAGATGTACAGGTGAAATTTGAACATTTTTACAAATTAAAATCTATCTTTATCATTTTGTTTCATATTTATAATTAGAAGATTTTCTTTGTGCAATTAATCTTTGTAGAAATGACATCCACTGTTCAGTGGTGTTGGAAGTTAAAGATCTTCTACTACCTTTGGAGCTGAAGAAAAAATCTGACAGTTGAAATGACCAACTTCACCTTAAGTGTATTGAGTGAAATGATTTTATATGAAGCTTAAAATAAAAACAAATCTGCTTTGCCCCCAAATTTGGTTATCTTTCTCTGCAGCGCTATCAGAAGTCACACTGTGCTGAGAATGATATTGTTGCAGTAACATTTAATGTTGTTTATTGAAACTTGAAGTTTAAAAATTGAATTAGATTCACATTGTTCTGCTTTAGCAAACTTTATCTGGAATGTGATGCCAATAAAATTTCTACAAATACTCATTTATATTTTCTGATGTTTTAGTAGATAAGCCTGGATACACATTTATTTTAATAGAGTACATATCAAGCTGTTGGTCTCACTAATTCCAAAACAAAAGAATTTAGATATTGAGGCCAAATGAGAAGGTGCATATGTATGAACATTGCAGCTGAGTCAAGCACTATCAATGTTAACCATATATTTATTTTATACCCATTTTGAATCTGGTTCTTTATCAAGTTATGGAAGTATAATGATGTGTTAAGCAGACAAAGTTGCTGCCTTCATGGAGAATATTGTCTAATATTATTATTGGAAAATTTATTAATAATAATTTATTCTGAGGTCAGTCAAAAATGTTGCAAATTCTTCTACCATCAATAGTCTTTTAAATTCTATCTTTGCAATGTCCTGTTCAAAAGTCCTTATATTTTCAAAGACTTTGCTGGTACATTTTATTTTAAGAAATAAAATTTCTTATTTAAATATTAGCTTTATATATATATATATATATATATATATATATATATATATATATATATACTGCTCACAATCAAATTTCCCATTCCATTTACAGAAACATTTTGCACATTGAATTAAAATTGATGAAACATTTTCTCAAGGAAATATGTTTGAAACATTTTGGGATTGTTCATAAATTCTGGGGGCTACTCCAGATTAGATACTAGGCTATGTTTTGCTTGTATATTTTTTTTAGGTTCTTTGTTGGGTTGGTCCTGGACATTATTATTAGTCAATGCATATAGAACTCGCAGAACTTTATTTTAGAAGTGTGGTTTCTTTTTTCTCAAATCCCTTCCCTCCTCAGTCATCCCAAGCTGATTTCTGACTCACCCTACACACAATCCAATCTAAAGGAATATTTTTAGCCCTAATCCTTCGCAACCCAGCTTCAGGTTTTGGTACAATTGATAACCTTAACTTCTTGAAAACCGCTCTTCATTTGACTCTTACAAAATCATTTTCTCCCAGTCCTCCCTCTTCCTGCTGTTCTTTGATTAATCCTATTCCTATTCCTTGTACATCAATGATAAATTTTGTTTCCAGAAAGACCCATCTTTGATCTATCTATATTCACAACTTGCATGCTCTCCTCATTAAATCTCATCTCCTTTGCACTGATGATGCCAAACAAAACTTACAATCTGGAGGAAGCCCATGTGCATATTTACCATCTTCCCAATTCCAGAGCAATATTTTTCATTCCTATCGGGGATATTCATAAAGATACAGTGCAGACGCTTACCTGTAGCTAAACTCTCCTGAACTGAACCTCTCTACTTCCACAAACATATCCAAAGATGCACATATACAATCAAAACTTGTTTTCTTCTGTTCTTAATTTTTTCAGTAGTGATTGATATTACTAAATTGTACTTGATTAAACATTCTCCATAACTTTCAAAACCCAATTCATCACAAAGTCCAGTCAGAACTATCTTTTGTTTCTACCATCTCTTCTACTTCCTCTAATTTAGTTCATCTTAGTACATTCTTCATTTCACAAGCACACCTTGAGCTCTGTCTGTATTTGTTTGCTAGCACTGCCATAGCAGGAATCACACACTGACTGGCTTAAACAACAGAAACTTGTTGCCTCAGAGCTCTGGAGACTAGAAGTATAAAATCAAGGTGTCAGCAGAGTTGGTTCCTTTTGAGACTATGATGGTTGTCTTCTCCCTGTGTGTCTCTTCATATCATCTTCCCTTTATGTTTATCTGTTGCTGTGTCCAAAATTCCTCTTTTTATCACACTAGTCATATTGGATTAACCAATTGGATTGTCATTAGGCTCAGCGTAATCACCTCATTTTAATTCAATTGCCTCTGTAATGATCCTTTCTCAAATAAGGTCATATCTGAGGTATTGCAGGTTAGAGCTCAAAACATAGATTTTTGCGGGAAGGATACAATTCACCAAAGAATAAGCTCCTACTATGTGACAGGCACTATTATAGATACTGAGAATACCATGAAGAGGAAACGATTTCTGTCTCATGGACCTTAAAATCTAGGGGTGGGAAACAGATGACAAATTATCCTTTAAAAATGAACAAAATAGCCCTAGCTGGTTTGTCTCAGTGTTAGAATATCAGCCCACAGACTGAAGGGTCACAGGTTTGATTCCAGTCAAGGGCACGTACCTCGATTTCAGGCTTGATCCCTAGCCAGTCAGGGCACATACAGAAGGCAACCGATCGATGTGTTTCTCTTACATCTATGTTTCTCTCTCTGTCTCTACCCCTCCCTTCCACTCTCTAAAAATCAATGGGAAAAATATTCTCACGTGAGAATTAACAAAAAGTGACAATTAAAATTAAGGCTCTTGTTAGGTGTTATGGTTAAAATAAAACAAGGCAATGAGGTTTCTCTTTAAAGAATTTTATAATTTTCTACCTCTTCTTGTCACCCTCAAACCTATTCACGCTGTAACAGTAATAGCATGTAGAACACTGTGCTATAAACTAGCTGTCTATATGCCTATCTCTAAAGCCAATGAGCTCTGCAGGGGCTCATGTCTGTGTTGCCATAGCATAAAGCCTGGACCACAGTAAGTTTTCAGTAAGTGTTTGTTGAATGAATTCATTTTCTAATCATTACTCTGCCATGTGCAGCAAACTCAAATAAGAATAATAATCATGAAAACAATACTCTTTAAGGGGTGATTTTTTTTAAGCTTCCCCAGTGTAAATAAAAGAATGGTTAATAGGAGTCCATCTGGTTTATATACTTATCTGTAACACAACCTAAAGGGTTCATTAGTTCTGAGCTTTAAGATAATAAGAGAGCCCTTACAGGTTTGGCTCAGTGTATAGACGTCAGCCTGTGGACTGAAAGGTCCCAGGTTCGATTCCGGTCAAGGGCATGTACCTTGGTTGTGGGCACACCCCCAGTAGGAGGTGTGCAGGAGGCTGATTGATGTTTTTCTCTCATCAATGTTTCTAACTCTCTATCCCTCTCCCTTCCTCTCTGCAAAAAAATCAATTAAAAAAAAATAAATAAAAAAGATAATAAGAGAAACATTAGATAGCATGCATGAACTCACACTATAGAATAAAAACAATAGACTAATGCTAGTTACCTGTAGAGTTGCTTATTTATAAAATTTTTTTTTTTGAAACGGAGTTTTTTATTTTATTTTTTTTATTTGATTTGATTTTTATTGTTTTATACGCATATGCATATTCCAAAATATGAATTGCATTTTATTTTATTTTTTTTTATTGCTTAAAGTATTACAAAGGGTATTACATATGTATCCATTTTATCCCCCCGCCCTAGACAGTCCCCGAGTTGCTTATTTATAAAATTGATATACTCTCAAGTTCTGATAGAATTGTCTAAGCTTTCCCTTTTAAGCATTAGTGGAAAACCTGTAACCATGCCTGCCTTAGTCAAATGTTGTCTCTCCTATAGCCTAGCCTTCTTTTGATTCTTGGGTAGTTCTGGTACTGATCATGAAACCAAAATGTGGGGTTTGAGTCTGAGTTTGTTGTCTTGCAAAATCAAAGAATGAAGTTGCAGACAAAAATGGTTGGTGGAACTGAAGTTTATTGAGAGAAGCCAGTCCTGGAAAAGGTTCAGTTGTGGTTCCAGTAGCAGGCCAGTGTCCAGAGCTTCCTTTCCATGTTACAGCCGGGTGTAGTTCAACATCCAAGCTAATTAAAGTCTGTTAGTCCATGTGTGGAGGCCCACATACATGGCCATAAGCCACATGGGCGATGGGATATGCTCCTCTGCAACAGGAATGTCAGGTATCCATTGCATTCAGGGGAGAAGAGTGTGAGAGTGAGAGAAAGTGCGGACCTTTTAATTCCGGGGGTGGAGACAGCCTTGCTAGCTTCTGATAGGTCTTTGCAAAGAATTTTGCCTTAGTAACATCCTTGGGATTGGTTTATATGCCTCACGGCCTTGTGATTGGTCATCTGCAAGGTGTCTGTGTTAGCAACATTCATACATTTTAAAGCCCCAGTCTCTCTCATGCACCCTTCCTTCCCTGCCCAGTTGGGGTGCCTTAGTGACTTTGCCTAGTTGGGTTCCTGCTTCCATCCCTGCCCCCACCCCTGTCTACCTAACTGTCTACCTAACTTCCCTCTGTCTCCTCAACAACCACCTTTGGCATGTTGTACAATTTGACACTGCTGCATTAACTATAAAAATCTCAGAATGAGCTTAAAGTTCACTCTTGGTGCATGATTCACATCAATGGTATTTCTGAATAATCTATGTTTCTTTCTAGTAAGAACAGTTATTTGTGTGTGTGTGTATGTTTTCTTGTTTGTTTTCTTAATCAGGATTGGCTTTGCTACTCTGTGTTCTGTCCTTACATGATCTTTTCTTGGTGATGGGTGGGATATAATTAGCCTTGCAGAAAAAGTAATACAAGTAACTCCCTCATAAGAGTTAAGCTGAAAGAAACAGTTTCTTTGGGCAAAAATATGAATTCCATGGTAAGGTTCGAGTCTGCTTAAATGTCATAGGACTTCTCTGTGAAAAGTGCTGCCTGGTCTGTCACAAGATGACAAGGTCTGATTTTCCTCCTCACAGTATTCCTGAATGACAGATGGGAAAGTACTTGGAAAAGGGAAAGGTGCCATGTAAATGGAAATAGTAATACAACTCTGGTGACTTATTTAGGACCAAGTGGCTCTTGTATAATGAGCAACTCTGAAGACAGAGCTTGATTTGAATTTGTTCTCTGAGAGACTGTGTCTCTTTGATTGCATTGAGTTTGTGCAGTTATATACATGGTTATATGTGTGTATACTGAATATATTTTGTTTCTAAATATATTTTTATGCACAATCAGGGGAAGGAGTAGCTTGAAACCAGAGCAGAAATGTGGCTTGGAAGTTGGGGGCATTAGGCTGGGCAGAGGAAGTTGATATGATAGAGAACAGAGAGAGAGGGAGAGGGGAATTGTGAAACAGCAGAATAAAGGGGGTATTAAAAACAAAACAACCACGGAGGTTTATAGGGTGATGTGTTCTTTGGTTTACAAAATGGGCCTTAGAAAAAGATACTTGACAGAGTGTTTTTGTAAGCTAAAAATGTGATACCCTTAATGTTCTCTTAAAACCTGAAATAAATATTAGATTTCCGGTTTAATTATTTGACAGCTGAATTTTTCTTTCTTGAGTTCTACTCCTTACACTGACTGGCTAATGAGGGGTCCACATTATAAATCTCAAGGTAAATAAAGGATAAATCTTTTTCTAAGAATCTGAATACACAGAGTCTGGCACTTACCTTTTTTTGTTTCAAACTTAATGACATCACTAGCGCTAGGATTTGGTCAAAGTTTTGAATAATAAGTGAAGTTCTGGATCTCTTGGCTGGAGATCCTGACTGGAGATCCTGGCTAGGCTGCTGATCAACTGAACGCTGTCTCCGTGTCATTCCTTCTTCGCCGACTCCGTCCACACCTTTGGGGACCCCTGGACCTGCTGGGGTTGGACCCCGGCATCTGGCACCCGAACAGGGACCCCTAGGTAAGCGCCCCACACTCGGGACGGATCGGACTCCACCGTAGGAATAGGGTGGATAGTCTTCGCCGACTCCGTCCACACCTTTGGGAACCCATGGAACAGGATTCCCCTAGGTAAGCCCCCCCCATTGAGAACCCCCACACTCGGGACGGATAGGACTCCACCAGGGTGCTACAGACCCCCCTATAGAGGATAAGTAGGGTAAGAAGGTGGATAGTACAGAACTTAGATTGAGAAGATGTGCCATACTGAGTCCAAAGAAAGAAGACTCTGTATTGATCCTTAGATTGAGAAGATGTGCCATACTGAGTCTAAAGAAAAAAGACTCTGTATTGATCTTTTAACATATGTGCTTGCTAGCAGAGGAATTAAGGTTACTCCCAGTCAGACAGAACGTTTTATACAAGAAGTATGTCCATGCTTTTCTGAGGAAGGAAAGGTAAATGTAATGGCATGGGAGAAGGTAGGCCCAAGGAGTCTTATCCTTAACCCCACTGCAGCCTTTCTACCCTGGGAAAGTGCAGGATTGGCAAGCTCTCCCTGGGGTGATAGATCAGGACTCAGGTAATAGCAGAAAGCGCCAATCCTAACCTTAAAATGGATATAAGAGAGCATTTGAGGTTTTTCTTTTTAATGCTTGCTTTTAAAAAATAAAAAAGGGGGAATTTGCTGGGAGCTGGTCCATCCTTACTGTTTCAAGGGACCTGGCATATATGGCATACAGTTCTTAATATGTTTGCTCACCTTCTTGGCGCTGTTTTTTAACCAAGGTCACCTCTCCGAGAAAGGTTGAATCCCCAGGTAGGGATTTTCCCCTGAAGTTAGGGAGGGAATAAAACCCCTCAACTAAGTGCCAGGCGGGTAATTAATCCCTTTAACTACGAACAATCATGCTTAAACTACATAATCTTTTCTCCCTGGAATGGAGATAAGAAACGCCCTAACCTTTGTAATAGAGATTGATAGGATTGAATCAACTGGTATAAATACAGTTGTAACAAGACAGAAACACTCAGAACTTAGAACACAGAATTCAGAACACAGAACTCAGAACACAGAACTCATGAGACAGAATTCAGAAGACAGCAAGAGACAGAACTGAGAACACAGGGCTTGGAAGACAGGACCAAGAGAGACAGAGCCTAGGCACAGAACCTACACAGAATGTTCTCTAGAAACAGAAGAACTTCGCTGGAGAGAGCATGCCGGAGGATCCTGGACAGGGACTGGCCTCGGAGCTTGGAGGCAAAGCCTGGCGAGAGAGCATGGCAGGGGATCCTGGACTGAACCTGACTGCGGAGATTGGCAGGAGAGCCTGACTAGAACCTGGTGACTGAACCTGACTGGAGATCCTAGGCAGAACCTCTCTGGAGATCCAGACCAGAACTTGGCTGGAGATCCTGACTGGAGATCCTGGCTAGGCTGCTGATCAACTGAACGCTGTCTCCGTGTCATTCCTTCTTCGCCGACTCCGTCCACACCTTTGGGGACCCCTGGACCTGCTGGGGTTGGACCCCGGCATGAAGTAAAATAGAAAATAGTGATATTTGAATTCCAAGAGTAGCCGGAATTTCCATCATTTTTATTTAACAGGAGGTACTGAGTGAAGAAATACCTCGATGTAAATTTGGGGCTTTGGGAGGACCATTCCTGTTCCCAGGCCACTGGGGTGTCATTTGTTAAATTGCTCCTCCAGCACTCTGACTGATGTTGCCAAATACCTATGAATTTAGGATTAACAACAGAAAAGGAATCCAGTCTATTTTAATTATTAGCCACAATGGTGTGTCTGGTGAGCTTGTGTAAAGAGTGGGTTTGTCAGTGCCGAACACCATCTATGGAAATCAGCCTGGCTGTGTCTGCAGGACCAATTTCTAACGCATAGAAGCTCTCCAACCTCACTTTTGAGCTGAAGATTAATCATGGACTGTGATTTTTAAGTAGCAGTGCTTTCCCTGAGCCAGACGTATGGATGTGCCCATGAAGAATGGTATGAGTTCCATATGGACCTGCATTGTGTAAACTGAAGAGTGCTGAAGTGTCTTTCGCCCCTAAATCACTCTCCTCTTAGGCTTCTGGAAGACCCCGATTTCCTAACATTACTCCCTTTTCAGTGACAACCAGTTTTGGCCACCAATAAAGGTAATTAAATGTTTAATTTAATTAACATTGGAACAGTGACACATTTTGGCAGTTTCATTAGAATTGCCTCAATCTGAATTAGTGTCCCTAATTAGCTGGTATAAATCAGTGCCCTCAGTTAATAAGGAGAGAGCAAAGTCTGAGAAAAAAGGGGGTGGACGTTAGCAAAAGGGTTAGAGAGACAGGAGGGATAGAGAAAGAAAATCATGAAAAAAATGGTGTAGGCTCCTTCAAAATTTGATCTAAGATCTATCTTGTCATGAACAAATGACTAGGAAAAAATCCACGTAATCTTTTTTTCTTTATATGAATTAAAAGGGTTTTTTTCTTTATTCTATTATCATAATGAGCTTTAACTCATGCTTTTCTATTGATGATAATTATGTTAAAAAAAAAACACCAAGGAAACACAAAAAACATTTAGAGGTGTATTTTAACAACTTCAGTAATTCCTTACATTTGTAAAATGTATCTAAAACTAGTTCTGATGTTTTAGTGGATGAGTGGTAATAAAAAAAAAAACATTTATCTGTTTTATTCACAGAGTTCATTAATTTTTTTCATACAGAAATGGAACATAATGTTAGGTTCTTGTATTCCTATTGAAAATAGCATCTTAGAGTGCATGGAAAGACCCTGAGCATTTTATTTCATTTGATCTGAACTCCATATGCTGTCATTTAGACAGATGAAGAAAAAGAACCTGGTGGGTATAAAATGTGCTCCGCATGGTCCTGTTAAGAAAGATGCCTCGAATGTGAGTCTTCACAAGTTCCACAAAACACATTTTCACACCAAATTTGATACAGATATGTATTCCAAAATCTCCCTATTGCCATTTGAATATAGAATGGAAAAGTTTCCCTTGAGTCTGCAAGGGTGTTTTCAAGTCTAGGTGGGGAAAGAACAAGCTGTATTAACATCTGCCACTTGAAACTGCGCTGTGGCTTTTAAACTTTCAAAGAGATTGTAGTAAAGAATGTATTTTTCCTTAATGTAGATCCACTGGAACTTTACATTTACAAAAGAGAGTCTCTAATGGATTTTCTCATTAATTTCCAAATTAAAAATAATTTCTAATACACGTAGAGCGCTGTTATCTTTGGCAAAGGGGATTGAGGTTGGGGTGTGTGTGTGTCGGGGGAAGGGGGGGGGTTTGAACTGGATGGGTCCCGTGTCAATGCATGCATTTGTTCAAGTTGTGTAGTTGGTAAGAGCCATATCTATAAGGCCATCCATCACATGCATGTGTGATTTAACTTACAGGAGAGTGTGTGGGCATCTGTGTAGAACACAGTGTCCAGTGATTCTGGGCTTCTTGGTTGAGTGCTGGAGAAGTGGAGGACAGCCCAGCCTGGCACATGTGTGTAGATGTACACTCAATAGAGCACACAAAACATGTCTCACTGACATAGAGATGTTGGCCTGGATGCTCCTTGTACAAACTACACTCAGGCATCACCTAAACAGATATGCTGATAAGGTTGTGTGAGAAAGCACTGATTTTAATGTCTGCTTTTTATCTTGAGAAAGGGGTAACTATTTTAAATTCACACAAAGTCAACTTATTCAGGATGGTGGTGATCCTGGGTAAATGTGGGAACATTCTACTCTTTTCTGTATACAGTTCTGAATGGCTTGTTTTATTTTTTAAAAATAATTTTAATTTTTATATTTTTTATATTTAAAAGGCAAGGCATTTATGTAATTAAAAAGTAAATTGAGCACTAACCTTTTTGTCTCAGTGGATAGAGCATCGGCCTGCAGACTCAAGGGTCCCGGGTTCGATTCCGGCCAAGGGCATGTACCTTGGTTGCGTGCACATACCCAGTGGGGAGTGTGCAGGAGGCAGCTGATCAATGTTTCTCTCTCATTGATGTTTCTAACTCTCTATCCCACTCCCTTCCTCTCTGTAAAAAATCAATAAAATATATTTTAAAAAAAGAGTAAAGTTGATTGTCTAGGAAGCAGGCCATAATGCCAAAATATTGCCACCCACTTAGAGTATCTTTCTCGAAATCCTGAAATGAGGTTGCCTAGTGTGCTGCAATAGAAGTCTGTTTTGTGCAGAAATGACTATTTGCACAATGTGCACATGAATTCTGTCTGGACTAATGCAGCTTGTGCATGGATGCAATACTCTAATGTGGGGTTTAAAGGATGTGGAAATAACTTGACAGTGTCTCATTGATACCAGGCTGACTTAGCCATTCGGAGTTGAGTGTATATGGGATGCAAAGCATGTGATTGTGTCACGCATGGGCAGGTGCCTGTGAAATCACAGAGCTCTCTAAGGCATACTGGAAGAGAGATACATCTGTTGCAGTGTCTAAGGTTTCTCCAATTACATCTTGGTTAAATAGTCAGTCATTCAGCAAGTATTAATTTAGCATTCACCGGATATCAGGGGAAGGAGAACTTGCTGGCCTTGATCCAGATTTCTTTTTTTTTTTTTTGCCTGGGCTTACTCTTGGTGTGTTTCCCAGCATTGTCAGTAACAGCATTCTTCTCATGATGGCCAGATGAGCATGCTGTCCAGCCAGCCAGCTACTGCCCTCCCCAGAGCAAGTCATCTCTAGCTCAGCACTAGGCCCAACTCATAGGAATATGAAAGGGAGGACTCTGCATTCTGTGTGGCCTTAAATGGATTCTCAAGATATTTGCATGCTGCAACAATTAGGCCTTTCAATGTACTGTGGTCCTGTTTGTTTGTTCTGGGAGTTCAAGTTTCCAAATTTTTTTGATAGATTAGACTAGTCTTATATAAAGGATGTGGTTTTAACTACATCATATAAATATATGTGGACGTTATTATTATGAAAATCACATATAACGGAAAAATGAAAACAAAAGATATGACATTTCTAAGAGATAAGAGCAGTTAATAATTTAAGGTGCAGCCTTCTAGACTTTCTCCCATGCAAATCTTTATGAAAATATTTTCTAAAAAATGGGATTATGAAACACATGCTGATCTATAACCTGCTTTTATACTTAACAAAATACAATGAATGTTGCACCAATAAATATATTATCCACATCATCTTCTGATCTGTATAATATTACATTTATGTTTGTCGTTTGAATATCTTTAATGATTACATTTCTCTGACACTGAGGTTTACTCTTTAGATTAACAGGAGTCAACTGTACTTACACTTTGCTAGCTGTTGGGAAGCCATAATCCTGGCTCAGACACTAGTACAAAGTGCAAGTTTTACTTGTCAGATTGTTCCTGAGGCTAAACTCTTCTGTAACCTCTGAGATAAAACGCTCTCAAATTCTACTTCATATTCCAGGCAGACCCCATATAATTTTTACAATAAAATGTTTTATGTGTATTTTTTTTAAGTACTGCAACTTGGAACTGCCTTTGCTTCCTGAATTTCACAAGTTTGGTCTTGTAAGGAATAAGGGGCTGTGTCTACCATCCATGTGGGCACAGTCTATTCCCACAGTCCCCAGCCTGGTGACCTCTCCTCGCTCGCGCTGAGCGGCGCAGCCCCTGAGCCCTGCGGCTCTTTCAGGGTAGCTTGCTTCTGTTGCGACTTGGTGTGCAGCAGGTTCACATTGCCCTGGGCTCACAATTTCTTTTTAATTAGTAGCTGGCATAACTCTAAATAGCCATTCTTTTGCTTTTTTAATAAGGCACATTTATGTTAAGTGGGAATGCAATTTAACTTTGCAGAAGCAGGAACACAGTCTATTCCCATGGCTAAAGGACCGAATGGGCAGAATACTTTTACTGTGATCCTGTGGAGCTGTTCGTGTTGAGAGAGTAGACATTCACATTACGGAATTTACCTTTGCTTGTACTAGGATTGGCACAAACCTTACATAAATAGGCAGGCTTCCGGAACCCAACGTCTGAATCTTCAGATAAATGACTGCTTCATGTCTTACTGCTGTTAGAAAAGCAATCAGTCATTCCAGCTGTGCGTGTGTGGCTTCGAGTCGACCAACTGACTTTCTCTTGAATGTGGAGGTTCCTGGTCTCAAATGACCTGCAGTAATTTTCTTTTGGCCACTGGTAGGATATACTACTATACTCATTTCACATATTGAGTGTTACCCATATGATTAAGATTATATGCCTTTAAAATGTTAGGTATTATAACAGATACAGTGCATATATATCTAACTTAACCCCATAATCTGCAATGGATTTACATCATACTTAGAAAAAATCCAAACTCCACAGCAGAGCCCTTCATGATCTGGCTGGTGCCTATCTCAAAGGCCTAAATTCTTACCATTCCCCCCATTTGCTCACTCCAATATTACCCATTTATTCTCTGTTCTTGTTATGCTTTCGGAAATGCTTTAAGTGTTTTGTGTCGTCACTATAACCTGTGAAGTGCTATCATCAGTCTTATGGTAAAATGAAGACTCTGAAGCACAGAGAAGTCCCACAAGCAGTAAGTTCTGAGAGTGGGACTCAAACCTAGGCGGATGAGTTCTGAAGAATGAATTCTTGGCACTATGTAACACCGGGTTATCCCTCAGTAGCGTTACTAAGAAATGGCATAAACAGGGTAACCTCAAAGGGCTCCAGGTTTAAAGTGGTGAGTATATGAGGAGCCCTAAAGAGTACCTGGGGTGCTGGCTGACATGGAGGTGACTGTCCGTCCAGTGGTAGAGTGAATGCTGACTTTGGCTTTAATTTTTTCCTTTCTGGGTGGCCATGTCCTTATTCACGATTCATTTCACACTTGAAGATTTAGATGAGTGACAGCCTGAACAGCAGGTCATGAGATTGGGAGATTTATCCTCTGACCATCCTCAAAACACCTAGCCATCAATAATTATGATCATATGTTCATTATCAATTTATAATTCAGGCTGCTTGGTGCTGGATTTATGCAATGGGTAGGCTAAGCAAACATTTTGCACATCAAGCAGGTCTAGTATAAGAAAATGAGAAACAAAAGAAGAAATAAAAATTGAGAAATTCATTTGAAATAAAGCTAACTTCAAATGCAGTATTAAAGGAGTCATCATTATAAAGAATATAAATAACTTGTGTGTTTAAAATTTTTGCTATTGGGGGGCAAATATTGAATGTCCATGGACTTATTTATGGTGTGTGCACATGTATGTGTTTGTATATATGAGATATTATACATATGAGATATGACTTTTTAAGTGGATATGGACTCCAAAGCCTTAATCCCACTCTCTCCCATGGATCTGAACCTCAATTAGAGGTTCAGGGAAGGAGCAGGCTGACGTGGAATCTGGTAAAGAGGTGGCATCTACAAGGGGTGGTTATGTCCCCGATAAAATAGGATTTGTCAATACATTATCTGTTCCAAGATACCACAAGGGAAGACAGTGTTTGATATTATGTGAAACCCTCCAAAATGAGAAACTATTATGGTGATACATATGACTTATAACTCGTTTCATCACATTTCTCAAATAGTCTACTTATGCTAACATTCAACTTAGATTAAATAATATAACAGTAGTGTCTAAATTTAAATGAGTTTAAGATAGTGGTTAGAACAAATGTGTTAAGTTAAAGACATCTAAAAGGTCTTTTCATGAGAGAAAAGCATTTATTAAATTTTCCAAGAAAATCTATTTTATAGAGAATATAATGTGACAATAGAATTCATCTACCTGTATTAGTAATGAGCTAGATGCACAACTGTTGCTGAAGGTCTGAGGTAATATAGTTTGGGAGGTAAAATAAACCCATATTTTTCTTTTAGGGGCCTGCCTTAAAATCTCTCTGCTAGGTTCCCATTGATAAGAACTTTCTGGAGAACTTGCATGTTTAAAAATTTTGCTATTGGGGGCAAATATTGATTCAAGCTCACTTTAAAAAAATGTACAAAGTAGCCCTGGCGAGGTGACTCAGTTGGTTGGAACATTGTCCCGTGCACCAAAAGGTTCCAGGTTTAATTTCCGGTCAGGGCACATACCTAGGTTGTGGGTTTGATCCCCAGTTGGGGCACATATGGGAGGCAACTGATGGATGTTTCTCTCTCATATCAATGCTTCTCTCTCTCTATCTCCCTTCCTCTCTCTGTAAAATTGATAGATATATCCTTCGGTGAGGATAAAAAAAAAATAAAAATATATGTAAACTTACAAAATAGAGGAAAACCATCTAGGGTTTAAAAATATCCTTCTGATAAATTCTTTCCTGAGCTAAATATATTTGTCATATATTATTATTTTGTTTGACAAAATTTGGATCATGGTATATGTCCCACTTTGTTATTTATTGATTGATTGATCATCTTTCCATGCCATTAAATATTCTTCTCTGTATCATATTAATGGCTACAGAGTATGCTAGTGCGTATGTTCCATATTCATTTAAGGTAGCATATATGGTTGGAATTTAGTTGTTTTCCAAAGCTTTACTATTACTAGTATAAACATGCCTAAATAAACATTCCTACAGAAAGTCTTTATAGACTTCCATGCTAATTCCCTAACAATGAATTTGCTCTATGTAAAGTTAGGTACATTTTTAAGGATTTGACACCAACTCCTAACTTGCCCATTATACTATGGCATAGTCTCTGATCACCAGATACAATTTGGGGGACAATTACATAAAACTTAGGCCAGAGTGAAAGTTCAAGAGGGTGTAAAGAAATCGGTCTCACTAGTGGCATTAAGCTTCTTAGTACAAGCTGTAATAATAAAAGCGGTTGCCATTCCTCAGTGAAAGCACTCTGCTAAGTACTTCACATCTATTATCTCACATAATTAATTATTTTCATCTCAACTCTCTGGAATAGAATTATTCTTTTTGTATAGCTGAGATGTGGAGGCACAATAGGTTCAGTGACCTACTGCATGCCACACGACATTGCCTAGCCTGGATTTGAACTCTGTCACGTTTGGCTGGAAAGTGTATGCTCTTAACCAATACACACAATATTCTCTTAGTTATTGTAGCAGGACCTGGGCAGTGTAGACAGCTTATAATATTGGATGCCAGATAGACTTGTGAGTGTGCAAGGGAGCAAAAGGGACTTTGGGATACTGGGGCTACCAACAACATAGTTTTCCCCAAGACAATGTAAATTAGAGCCGGTCTTCAAAAACTGGATTCATAATCCATCAGTTGGATTGCTTGCTATTACCATTGTGCCTATGCAGAATGTGGCTTTAAAGTCAATAAGCAAATAACAGACAGTGGACTGATGCTGAATTTACATCTCAATGTAAATGGTATACACGCAAATGGAGGCCAAGAAGAGATACATGAGCTTGTATCTACATTTTGCAAGTCTTTAGCAAGGTGATGATTACAATGTGTCACTAATGAAAGGAGTGTTGGTTCCAGCTGGTATGTTAGTCAGGATTATTGGCAAAGGAAATGAATTCTTATCATAGTTGGTCTCATTATTAAGGTTGCTGATAAATGACATTTCATGTAACTTGCTAATAAGTATATGAGTCTGGGAATACTGCCATGGTTTTCCTAGCTTGGAGTTAAATAAATGTTCTTTTTTTCTCTCCATCCTTTCCCAACTCTCCATCGCCACTCCTATCTCTGTCCCTGAATTATATATTAGATTCTTTGAAGAATGGCTTATGCTGCTTAGCTTTAATGACAAAATCTTAAGTTTGAATATAGTAAAATAACTATCCAGTGGTAAGCATGCAACCTTTATGAAAGTCATTTAGATTGAGTGGAACCTTGGCATGTAACAGATATTTTACTCAAAGAACACATCATGTCTCCTTATCTGCTGCTACTTGATATGCTTTAAAAATATAAGCCAGACACAGAAAATGAAAAATTGCATGTCTTAAACTGGTTTCGGAGACACAACCCCCAGAAGATAATTTGTGCTCATTTAGTTTTAAACTCATTAAGTTGTAACTTGAAGTATACTATTAGTTTTGAGCACCTGCCAATCATTAAGTGCTTTAGTGGCCAATATTTCACAAGTCTTTGAAATCTGCCTTTGAGTTCCCTAGTCATTTGATGGCAGTGGCCTTAGAAAGAAAAATATTTGTAAATATGAAAAAGTTTAATATGCACAGTTTATCTCATTTACTAAAGTTTTGTGTGAACAAAATATGCTTTAAGGCAAATTGGTCTCTCCATGTGTTCTTTGTCCTTTGGTGTTTTCATAAATGACAGATATGATGATTTCAGTTGATTCTTTAAAAATGCATTGTAGCCCTAGCCATTTGGCTCAGTGGATAGAGCATTGGCCTGCGGACTGAAGAGTTGGATTCTAGTCAAGGGCACATACCTGGGTCACGGGCTCAATCCCCAGTAGGGGGTGTGTAGGAGGTAGCTGTTTAATGATTCTCTCTCATCCTTGATGTTTCTCTCTCTTCTTCTCCCTTCCTCTCTGAAATCAATAAAAACATATATTATTTTTTTAAAAAAATGCATTGTACATATTGCATGCAGTTAAAAGATTAGCTGCCATGTGACTACCTTAACATTCCCCTCCCTTTCGCCCTCCCCACTTTTTCCCTCTTGCAGTGATTGTGGGTCTATGTTCTCCTATACAAACCATCTATCTCCTTTTTCAGGATTAGTAGAAGGCATTTAACTAAATGAAGAAAGCTCATAATGTGTTTGAGGGCTCCAGTGTTCTGCATGGCAACAGAAGGTGAGCATGTCAGTTCAAGTTCAGCGGCTATTCAACCCAGGTGGCCATACATGTTTTGGAGCTTTTCTGGGATCAGTCTTATGAACTGGCTCTCAAAACAGTAAAATTTATAAGAATAAGGTCTTTGTCTCTCTTATTCTCCTCTTAATCTTTGCACTTAGTACTGTGCCTGCCACTCAATATGTCCTTGTGGAAAAATGAATTGTAATTTATATAACCTTATGTAATCACAATGTTATCTTTTTCATTTTTCTAATTAATTATACATGCCCTAGTAGCAGAAAGTTCAATTATATTTATTTTATTGCCTTCACTTGAACTTCTGATTTGTTCAAGAACTTCAGAAGCATATTTAATTAGGAGTGGGTGGGTAAAACATTGCTTTTAATAACAAGAATGGTAAGAACAAGAGCAACTATAGCAATTGCGTTCAGCTGGCACATAATGCGTGGAGAATGTCCCATAGAGTTCTAGGAATGGTGGCCTCCCTCTGCTACTGCTCAGGGCACAGTGGTGCCTCACTCTCGTGACAGGATTATAGCTCTTTTTATTTTATGTTTTAAATTCATCCATTTGTCCCTTCAGCAAAACCATTATACTAGGGTGTCTAGATCTGTAAGAATTCCATCACCAGCCACACACATAAGCCGCCATGTTGCCTGAGGAGCCCAGGTCTCCAGACCCAACTCCCAGTTTCCTCTGAGTGGGTTTTGCTTTTTGTATCTTTGGGGCCTGTTTCTGCCAGAGAACTCCTTCAGGCCACACTGGTCTATATCCTGGTCTCCTTCGCTTTTGGGCTCCTTCTACAAACTGACGGACTGGCATCTCTGTGTCTACCTTGCATACCGTCTCTTCCCTCATGAAGGAAAGTAAATAATATGGTCCAAGGACACTCTCTTGTCATAGTGAAAAAGTCTGATAATTTACAAATGCCCATTTAATAAGAAGTTCATTTAATCTCTCCTGTTACAGTTGCCCTGTTATAGAATGAATAGTATATTTAAAATATTCAAGCAGGATCTGTGGGAAGGTGTATCTATACTAATAAAAGGGTAATATGCTAATTAGACCGGGAGACCTTCCAGATGTCCTTCTGGACAAAGCCATGGTGGCGGGGTTGAGACAGAGGCAGTTAGGAGCAATCAGGCCAGGAGGGAAGGGCAGTTGGGGGTGATCAGGCTGGCAGGGGGGACAGTTGGGGGTGATCATACCAGAAGGGGGGGCAGTTGGGGGCAATCAGGCAGGCAAGCAGAGTGGTTAGGGGCAATCAGGCAGGCAGGCGAGTGGTTGGGAGGCAGCAGTACCGGATTGCAAGAAGGATGTCTGACTGCCAGTTTAGGCCCGATCCCACAGGGCAGTCGGACATCCCCTGAGGGGTCCCAGATTGGAGAGGATGCAGGCTGGGCTGAGGAACCTCCCACTCCTCCCCCTGCATGAATTTTGTACACCGGGCCACTAGTTTCTTTATAAAACTGCACTAAAATGTTCAGACTACATTAGTGCACATACATTATAAAGGGACACATATTTGGGAAGGTCTCACCCTTTCTTTAAGATCTGCATACAGTCACCTCCTCTGTGTCTCTCCTTCCTTAGTGGGATCTTTTCCCTTAGTTATCATTTTCTCCTTTACCCTCAAGTTTTCTATGCCTCTTCAATTGACCCTGAGCATGAGCAATCTCATATTATAGCTATCTTCTTTTGTGCATTTCCTCTGTCTGCAACTGGATCTTAAAAAACCAAGGTCAAGGACTTCCTCATGCTTCTTTTCTGTTTTGCTCTTGTTACTATTTCCTGCAGTCAGAAATTACTGAGTATGTGCTTATTGGTGGCGACTCTGGGGGCACAGGTCACGCATTTAGGCTGGAAGTGAGGCTTCATGAGCTACAGTGTGCCGGTAAGCCTGCAGGGAATTTCAGAGAGAGCTTCTCCAGGATTGTGAGGGACTCGGGGAAACTTCTGCTCTGGCCTGGAAACCATCTCTTCATTACAAAGGTGCAGAAGAGAACCTTTTTAGAAAATTCTGTAGTCTGAAGAGTGCTCATCCGTAGCTGAAATTTAGTAAGGAGGTGATAGAAAATGGGCATTCTCAAAATGTGGTCTGTTGATCAAGAGCATTAGCATCACCTGAGAGCTTGTTAGTACGAGAAACTCCTGTCCTATCCTGGACCTACTGAAGCAACCTCTGAATTTTAGTGAGATCCCTGGTGTTTCCCATGCACTCCAAAGTAGGAGAAGCAGTCGCCTACACATCTTACACACATCCCTCTCACTATTTTGGTCACTTATACATAATTATTGGCCCTTCTTTATGCCTGACATTTGGAGATTGATTTGGAAACTATCTTCAAGATAAGTGCTTTCTACATGTCTTTTATACACAGCATGTTCATTTTTCTAAGGTTTCATTAGGATAAAAGGAGAAAAATGAAAAGCAATATATCTCAAATAATATGAAAGAAAATTATTGCTGCTTGTCCTGTGTTTCATTCTAGAATTCAATATGTTACTCAAAAGGTCAAAGAATATATCTAATACATTCCCTAATATTCTGAGGAATGATAATGAAACTGTCCCAAAACCTCTTTGAACATTATCTGCTGCCATTTAATCAAAGAAACTTAGATAACGTAACACTTTATGTAATGAGTAGGCAAAACATTTTATATTAAAAATTCATTATCTTCTCAAATTAACCAAATGTCTCCATTCATGCTTTTTAGCATCAATTTACCTTTTTTATTTCTATATTGATTTTCCTCAGAAAAGTGAAGTTAGGATTTCTCATTAACTTAAGAAAAATGATTCTGAAGTTACCTAAAAAAATCTTCCACATGGTATAGCTCACAAAGAAATAACATTATTCAATCACATTCAGAAAAAATTTCCTTAAAATATGATGTATTATCGAGTAATATTTCTAATAGCAATTTGAATTTATAACTAGTATAATAAAATTAATCATGAGATATTGTCATCCTCCCCAAAAATGCTTAAACTTCTTACTATGGAGCAAGTTAAATTTAGGGTATCTGTCCTCTGGTGGAGTGTACTTGAAAACAACATTTTTGTGGAGATATAAACTGAAGGACTGTGTCTCGTGGTACTGCTAACTCTTCCCCCTGAAAAAAACCTACCATTTACAATTAATTAAATTTCTAGAGTTGGAATGTATAGATCAAAAAGAATGTTTTATAAGTAGATACCACTCCTAAAAGATTCAAGTTTATTTTTAATAAATAAATCTGAAACTAATTTCTAAAATTAAAATTTGGTTGTGATGTAGATATATTATGAAATTTGGATAAATCCTCACTCTCAGTGCTCTCAGTGGCCAGATAATTTCATAGCTATTGATGTATTACTATCTGGTTTCCCAATGAAGTGGTAGATTATAAATATAAATTTTATGTGGTTGCTTCATTGTTTGGGAAGTTTTGTTACAGAGAATCCTAACACTAAAATACTTGAGCCTTTTAAACATTTCATATATTCACTCATTAATATATTCATATTATGTTCCAGACACACTGCTCTAATTAGAAACTATTGGGTCAAATTTGCTACCCTACCATTTTTAAGGACTTTGATACATAACCTGAAATTGCCCTTCAGAAATGTTGTTTCAAGAAACTCTCCTACCGTCAGAATATGAGGGACCCTGACTCTCACTATTATCAATAGTGAGGGCTTGAAAGATAAAAACACCTTAATTCATTATTGTTTATATTCCTGTTAAATATTTTTGTATTGTTTACACCATTCATCTTCTTTGGTGTAGTATTTTTTTTCCTTTGCCATTTTTGGAGCAATATTATATTACTACTAGAGGCCCGATGCACTAAATTCGTGCACGAGTAGGCCTTCCTTCCCCCAGTTGCCAGCACCAACTTCCCTCTGGCACTCGGCACCTGGGCTTCCCTGGCAGCCCCGGCTTCGTCAGGAAAGACATCTAATTAGCATATTACACTTTTATTATTATGGACAGTTATTTTCACTTGTTGTAATTGTTTTTCCTAATTTATAATTGTTTTTACTGTTAATTTTACTTTATTATAATCTTAATAATCAGATTATAACATTTGTATGTTATTATATATTAGAGGCCCGATGTACAAAAATTCGTGCAAGAGTAGGCCTTCCTTCCCCCGGCTGCTGGCACTGGCTTCCCTCGTCACCCGGGACCCGGGCTTCCCTCCTCTGGCTGCCAGCAGGCACACGGGACCTGGGCTGGATTCCCTCGGGCCACCCACAGCACCCAGGACCCGGGCTGGCTTTCCTCTGGCCCCAGCTTTGTCAGGAAGGACATCCAGAATGACGTCTGGAAGATGTCTGGTCTAATTAGCATATTACCCTTTTATTATTATAGATGTAAATATGTGATAAAACATTAATTTATTCAATCAAAGGTTTTTTTATACTCATTCTGAAATAACGAGAAAACTCTGTAGGCTGAGTATTTGCTCCAAGTCTGAAACTGAATGCTGTTTACTTGGTCAAATCCCTGTTTTACAATTTTTAACTGAAAGACAGGCAAATACACCCAGGTCCAACTCCCAATTGCTAGTTGGCATTTTTTCCATTGTGACCCTGCTGCCTGACCCTCCATGAACTGGGTGAAAACCAGCAGTATAGGGCTCTGCAGAGTGTTGTTTGGGATATCCTCCAGGGTGGCGTGAAAGTAGCATTGCATCTTTTTTTATCTATACTTCCTCAATGTTATATGTAAAGACTTTTGTTGATGAACAAATGTGTAAAGGGGGTAAGGATAAATCATTTTTTACCACCTTAAAAATAATGTCAATGCCATTGATGGACATTGCAACTTTTATGGTTCATGTAGATCTTGGATTTCTGAGATAATGGGGAAGCAATAAAATATCCTATGCTTTTTGTAATGTGATCAGACATTAACCACATAATGTAAAAAATAATATTCACTATGATAGTGATATGTTTTGCAAAGGAGAGATATAGGGTATTATGAGATTACTAAATAATAGTGATTAATTCTGAGATTTAATTCCCATGATTGCTTAGCTCATTGGCCTTTGACCTCTAAATTATACAATATGCCTTTATAAACATCTAGGAAGTGTAGACATCCTTATTTACTATAATTATCATAATGACTTTGATATATGGAAGTTTTGTTGGAATTGAAATTTAATGTTTGATTCCAATTAATTATCCCCTTTCTTTATCATCTATGCTAATTATTATTTTCCAAAAATATCTTAAAATAATTTGTTTTAATGAAACCAATAATAAAAAAGCAAAGCAATGAGGACCAACTAAAAGGTATGTTGAAAAGTGAATGTAGAGCCTCAAAACCATTGACATGTGAATTAATAACTTCAATAATATAAGGAAAGGACTTTAATACATAACCTGAACTTGCCCTTCAGAAATGTTGTTTCAAGAAACTCTCCTACTGTCAGAATATGAGGGACCCTGACTCTCACTATTATCAATATTATATTTCCTTATATAAGGAAATGTTATATTTCCTATTAAATGTGGAAATTTTCATTGGCATTTAAGGTAACTAGAATTACAATAGCATTTTTACTGTCATGTTCACTTTGATCAATAGAAAAAATTCAGGTATTTTTTCTATTCCACCCTTATTTTTATATTGTACTTATCAAATACTTATGATGAGTGACTTTTCCCATTTTATACTTCTAAGTGCTGGTGTGAAGTCTATTTTAAGTCTGACCAATTTTAAGTCTGTGTGGTGGTCATCATTTTAGGAGACATATTGCCCTATTTGTTAAACATGAGTATAAAATTTTACAATACTTTTCATGCTACCATAAGAATATTATTTTTACTATCTCCTGGTGCTATGCTTCAACAAATATAGTAGGAACTCAGTAAATATTATAAATAAGTGACTAAATACTTTTCATGTCTTCTCCTTCCAATTTAAAGGATATAACGGCAAGTAGAAGCTAAAGTAAATGCAACTGATATTTAATGTTTTGATTATAGGAAGAAAAAAATTGATGCCACATTTTAAAAGTATTATTTGACGAATTGATTCAAATTTAGAGTAGATGTGAAATAGTCATATGGATTCAAAATTAGCTCCAAGACTATAAATAAAGCATAAGAATGAAGCAAAACTGTAGGAGGTGTTTAGGGGGTGCAATAGAAGGTGGTTTTAGTGTTGATTATTTTTAACATTTATCATTTATTAATGATTCAAAGAGAATCTGTGAATAGCACATTGAGGAACTTTACAGCCTGTGCTAAACTGGGAGGTGATGCAAGCAACAGAAACTGAGAAATATAATTGACCTGATAAACATCAATAATATAAGGAATTTTATTATTCTCAGTTCAAAGATACATATGTTGAAAATAAAAAATACAGCATTTATATAAATAAAATGATTGATGAATTGTTGGGAGACAGATGGTATTAATATTTCTAGAATGAGGGCTCAGTGCTTTTCATGGCAACTTGTCCCTGTGGCCCTGTTTTTCTTCCTTATCACCTACATTGCACAGATGCTCATCTCAAACTGTTCCCTTATCATCTATCTGACTGCATTTTTCTTAAAAACCAGCTAATCACAAAATCAATGGGGATTAACATGTTAAAACTATTTATCTTTAGGCCTCTATAGCACGGTGGGTAAGGGTACAAACTGGAGTCAGATTGCATATTTGATTGATGGCTTCACCACTAGCTATATAATCAGAGCTAGGTAACTTATTCTTTTTGTGCCCCAGTTTCCGTATATGTACAATGAGATACTCATAATGTCTATTGTTGTGAAAATGCGTAAAGTGCCTGACACATAGAAATACTATCTATATTAGCTACTAATACTGCTATTATTAATTTCATCATGACTTTGTATGCACCTTATAGATATTGAGTAAACAAGATTTGCTAAGACTTCATGTCTAAGGAGAAATATGATAGCTACTGATTTTTCAGCCTTTGAAACTCCCCTAAGTGAAGAGTTTCTCCCAGGTATCAAGCCTCTTCTGTGATGTTTTAAAGTACAAGCATGTAAGTATCCTCTGGTTGAATTAAAATTGTTTTTAGAATTGTGATATTTTAAACATCTAGTTCTCTTTTTCAATTAGAGAAAAATTATTATCTAATTGAGTATTGGGTCATGTGATCATTTATATCACACCTAGACTTGGCAGAGCATAATTTAATGTGCCATCAGGCAGGCAGGCAGGCAGGTGCTATGATACCATGAGAGCTAGATTGGGCAAAGAGGCATTATTCTTTCCTGATGGGCATTCGGAAGGAGAAAAAAAAAATGAATGACTTTTTCTATTAAGTTGTTACTGACCATAATGTAGATAAGTGAAACTGTGGAGTAAAATCAAAGCTAAATAATATAGAATGTTTATATACCTTTATCTGGTATCAATGCAATCTGTCAGATGACAGCAAGAAAAAATGATAAAGATGAATCAAATTCAAATTTAATGCCACTTATTTATATACCCATGCCCATTTTGCTATCATAAATAAACCTGAAAGCTTCCAGGTGACTAAAACAATGTCAATGGAAGGAAAGGTAATATTTCTTCTCCTTGTGATCCTAATGGAAAAGCTCTCTTCTTTGGCCACCCGGGATCCAGATGATACAGGTAAATTAGTCTAGAGATGTGCAGTTAAAACTGATTAAAGAAATAGATGATGAGTTTACACATAAAACGTTGTGAGGAATGAGGAATTAGGAACATGAAAACAGGCTAGGCTGTCTACCTAACACAAATGTTGTAGCGGAATCATTTAGCTGAAGGTTGGAGGCAATACCAGAAATAAAATAAACATGACCTGATTATCAAAACAGGTTCCTGACTGTGAGGATAATTTGGTGGTGGGAATCTTATTAAAAGAAACTGGGACAACTCTGGGATATGAGCCCTTTAAAAGTAGAAGAACCTTCACTTTCCACCCAAACAGAACACAAAGCAGTGACTGCATATGAGGACCCAATCTCCCCTCCCCACCCCCATCTCTCTCTCTCTCTCTTTCTCTCTCTCTCTCTCTCTCTCTCTCTCTCTCTCTCTCTCTCTTCTCCTCCCTCTGCAGTGGGGGTGACGAATGGAAGAATGGTGACAAACATTTACCAAGAAGTTGGAAAAATAGGTGGCCTTTCCACATTTTTTGTTTTACATTAATCATAATTTAGCAAGCAAGAAGTAAAGAGATAAATGAGAGTAAGTGCCTGGTGTGCTAGAAATTTTGGTTTTAGTCTTTGATAACTTTATTCTGCAGCTGTTACCTCACCCCTCAGAAAACTTGAGAGGAGTTGACACTTATGTAGGTTCTATAAAATCATAGGAATAAGCATAAAAAAGAAAAGTGCTCACAAATTTATTCCAGCCTAATTTTCCTCAAAAATGCTTCCAGAATGGTATTCTCTGGAGAAAACAAGTTGTTGCTTTTTTCTTTTATTATTATAATTCCTCAATTTTAGTTTGTCTACCTAACTAAAGTCCAGACTTCCCAGCATCCTTTCCTTATGTTCTGAGCTTCCTTCTGTCCTCTTCTAGATAATTAGATTGTACTCAAGATGTTGAGGGCAGGAACAGCCATCTTGTACCATGAGTTAGAAACCATATTTTGAAGATGATAGAGCAACAAGAGGGAGGAAAGGTGATTCCTTGGCGAATATGTGGAGGAGAACCTCCATACTATTTTGTATCAGAGAGAAAAATAAACTTTTCTCTTTTTAGCTTGTCATCTCATTAGTCCAAATGACATCATAACAAACATATACTTCTAAAATCCAATAAAGTCAGTTCTCTTCACTGTAAAATGGGGATAATAATATTACTTATCCAGAGCTGTTAAATGAGATAATCCCTTTAAAGTACTCAGTATCACATCTAACATACTATTTACTCAAATAATGCTGCTATATATTTAATTTTTTTTAAACAATGGATGCTTTTGTGACAAATCTTCAATATCTCACTCTCTTGACCTTACATAGTTACTTGACTAATTCAAGTTTGAGTCAGTACAACCATAGGCATTCATGGTACCTACACTGTGGAATCTAATCTAATAAAAGAGAAACATGCAAATTGACCATACCTCTGCTACACCCAAAGCCACGTCCACAAGCCACACCCACAAGCCAATCAGGAGCAAATATGCAAATTAACCCAACTAAGATGGTGGCGGCCATGGAGCTGGAGCGTTGCCACCGGCAATGGAGGAAGCCAAGCTTCCTGACTGCCCTGCTGGCCCTGAACTCCTCTCAAGGCTACAAAGTTTCAATTATAGAAGATAAATAAGTCCCAGATACCTGCTTCCAGCCACCATGGCCCGCTCAAGGAGGGTCTGAGAGCCTCAGTTGCCAGGGACAAGCCAGGCTTCCAGGACCTGGACACGGCTCAAAGCTACAAAGTTTCAATTATAGAAGATAAATAAATCCCAGATACCTGCTTCCAGCCCACGGCTGTGGCCAGCCTGAAAACAGCGATTAGGCCCTCACCCAGGCTGGCCAGGCACCCCAGTGGGGACCCCCACCCTGAAGGGGGCGTGACCAGCCTGAAAGCGGCCATCAGCCCCTCACCCAGGCTGGCCAGGCACCCCAGTGGGGAGCCCCACCCTGAAGGGGGCGTGACCAGCCTGCAAACAGTCCTCAGCCCCTTACCCAGGCTGGCCAGGCACCCCAGTGGGGACCCCCACCCTGAAGGGGGCGTGACCAGCCTGAAAGCGGCCATCAGCCCCTCACCCAGGCTGGCCAGACACCCTAGTGGGACCCCCACCCTGATCCAGGACACCCTTCAGGGCAAACCAACCAGACCCCACCCGTGCACCAGGCCTCTATCTTATATAATAAAAGGGTGATATGCAAATTGACCCTAACAGCAGAATGACTGGGAATGACTGGTCACTATGACACACACTGACCACCAGGGGGCAGACGCTCAATGCAGGAGCTGCCCTCTGGTGGTCAGAGCGCTCTCACATGGGAGGAGCTCTGCTCAGCCACAAGCCAGGCTGACGGCTGCCAGCACAGCGGTGGTGGTGGGAGCCTCTCCCGCCTCCTCAGTAGTGCTAAGGATGTCCGACTGCAGCTTAGGCCTGGTCCCTGCTGGCAAGTGGACATCCCTCAAGGGCTCCTGGGCTGCCAGAGGGCTGTCTGACTGCCAGCTTAGGCCCAATCCCCCAGGAAGTGGGCCTAAGCCAGCAGGTGGACATCCTCCGAGGGGTCCCAGACTGTGAGAGGGCACAGGCCGGGCTGAGGGACACCCCCCCCCGAGTGCACAAATTTTTGTGTACCGGGCCTCTATTCCTATATAATAAAAGCCTAATATGCTAAGTGTCCGACCATTTGTTTGACTGTTCGACCAGTTGCTATAATGTGCACTGACCACCAGAGGGCAGAAGCTCCAACCAGTAGGTTAGCTTGCTGCTGGTAGGTTAGCTTTCTCAAGTCATGAAAGTCCTAGCCTTTTCTTTGATCTCCTCTCCTGTACTTATCACCTTATCTCTCTCCTCTCTAGAATAAAGCTGTCTTTATCACTGTGTTCAACTTACTCTTTAATTCCCTGCTATCTGGTTTCTGCTCTCACCTGCCTATGGCACTCTTCTAGCAAAGGTAACAATTGGCATGCTGATTCACAAATATAATGATTCTCTTAAGACCTCTATGCAGCCAATGACTTGAAAATTCCTTTTTTTTAAATGTCTCTTCTTTTTTTAACCCAAAGCACCATTTGCTTCTGTTTTTTCTTTTGGTTTTCTCTCCAACTACTTTATATTAATCTCAGATTATTTTACCTCCTCCCTCCCAGTGCAGCTTCTAAATACTTGGTTGATATCCTTGGTCATCTCCTTCACGCCTCACTTGCTTCTCTCCTAATGCCATATGTTGTGTTTTATTGACACCCATGGCAATTTCTTTAAACCTCCTTTTTATCCTCATGACTACTTTGGAAAATGTGGCAGATTGACTCATTGAACATATTTTAATCTCCCATTTAAGAGCCTGTTTTTAGAAGCTGGAAAGCTAAAAAACACCCCGGTATTTCCCAAACACCCTTTTTCCTTTGGTATCTGCTGTAGATTTTGTTCAACCAATGCACCATGTGAGAGTTGCATGGCAGAAGTGAGGTAGAGTTTGCATGAATCTTTTGTCAAGCAAAGTTACTGTGCCTTTGATTTTCCCAGTAGAGGTCCTGATATTTGAACCCCAACTTCATGCATGTCCAGAGGCAAGGCAAAGTGTATATATTTTTGAAAAGATAAATTTCATCCTTTTGGTGTAGTTCTATCAGATATTCTAGCAACTTTTTTATTCCATTCTTTCTTTCTTTCATTTTTTCTTTCTTTCTTGATTTTTTTAGAGAGAGAAGAAGAGGGAGGGAGGGAAGGAAGGAGGGAGCAAGGGGGGGGAGAGGGGGAGAGAGAGAGAGAGAGAGAGAGAGAGAGAGAGAGAGAGAGAGAGATCTGGGAATCAAACCAGCAACCTTTCTGTCCACCAGAGATGCCCTGCCCAACCAACTGAGCCACACTGGCCAGGGCTTTGTTTCTTTTCTTTTCTTTTTTTCTTTTCTTTTTTTCCTTTCCTTTCCTTTCCTTTCCTTTCCTTTCCTTTCCTTTCCTTTCCTTTCCTTTCCTTTCCTTTCCTTTCCTTTCCTTTCCTTTCCTTTCCTTTCCTTTCCTTTCCTTTCCTTTCCTTTCCTTTCCTTTCCTTTCCTTCTTTCCTTTCCTTTCCTTTCCTTTCCTTTCCTTTCCTTTCCTTTCCTTTCCTTTCCTTTCCTTTCCTTTCCTTTCCTTTCCTTTCCTTTCCTTCTTTTCTTTTCTTTTCTTTTCTTTTCATATGTTTTATTGATTTCAGAGAAAGGAACAGAGCAGGAAAGAGAGATAGAAACATTAATGATTAGAGAGAATTATTGATCAGCTGTCTCCTGTGTGCCCCCTACTGGGGATTGAGCCCACAATCTGGCATGTGCCCTGACCAGGAATTGAACTGTGACCTCTTAGTTTATGGCTCAATGCTCAACCACTGAACCACACTGGTGGGGCTCCATTGTTCCTTGATCTTAGCAGATGTAACTATTCCTTTCATAGGATGAGTTTTTGGTGTCAATGAGAGTGTTGTTTCTGGGAGATTAGGTAATAAGGCTCTCCACATCTACGCTTATTTTGAATGTGCTCCATAATACTTAATAGATCTCTTTCTGATTATCCTGGAAAACACAGATCTTGAGGTCTGCAACTAAGAAGTTTGACTAGTTTAACTCCCAAAGCCATGTGTACAGCCCAGTTTTCTTCTTTAAACATTATACACCTTAAGCATTGCTGGCTACTAGGTAACTCACCTTCGTAGGCCTACAAGGTGACAGATTCAACAGGCTGAAAGATAACTCATTGTCTTCCCCCCACAAGCCTATGCCTGCTTCTAAAGTCTCAAACTTTGTAAATGACACCATTTACATAAGAACCCAAGGCACAAACCTAAGGGCCATCTCTCTCTTACTGTCTGCCTCCAACTTAATACTGTCTAGCAGTCTGTCTTATTAATAGCTCTCATATCCAAGCCTCCCATTTCTCTTCATTATTTCTTTAATTCAAGCTTTTATTTATTTTGGCCTGGATTGTTGTCATAATTTTCCAAGTTCCTTATCCTTCATTCTTGATCTAAACCAATCCAGCCTGTTGCTAAGACACATCTTTGGACATATTCCTGTATTGCTTAAAGCTTTCTCATTGTCTACAAAATAGAGTACAAATCCCTAGTATGTATACTATTAATGACATCCTTGAGCTAGTCCATAATGGTCTCTCCAGTTTAATTCCTGACTGCATATTTTAAAACATATCAATTCTGAAATGCCCACAGCACCCCAAACACACTGGGATTATCATGCCTCTGGGTCTTTTCTTCCTTTGAGTTTTCTCTCTCCATTGCCTGTCTGAGGTGGCAAGTGTAACTTTAAGGGTTTTGTCATATATTGCCAAGTTAACCGCCTTAAATGATAGCCATGGAGTTTACAGCCTTTTTAATATTTGCATGAAAAACAATATTCTTGCCACAGGTAGACTCAAGAATTATACTATTTATCTTAGGGATTTGGAATGTATAAATTGCTTTCTTAAGTTTGCCCAGCTTGGAATAGCAGGCCTGGGTCTTAAATTTAGGTCTTCTTATGGACACACATTGCTCCTCGTTTCACTATAACTGGAATGCAAGTGCTCTGAAGACAAGGGAATGGGAGAGGAAACTGGAAAATAAACGAGAAGAAGATGGGAGAGGGTCTTGGGCCACACTTCCAAATCTCTCATATAGTAGCTTCCATGAGTCTCTCCAAATAACAAGTTGAATAGTTTCTATCGTTCAACTTTGGGGGGAGGGTACTATAGACTTTTGGAAAATCTTAATGGTTGTTTCTTTAAAAATATTCAGATAGACTTTTCCTATTTGCTGCAAGTAAGAAAATTGTGCTTATTTACCAATTGATTAAAAGAATTACTACCTAAAGTTTGCTTTATTGTTAAATTTTCTTATCAGGTGATATTTTAATTCAAGGACGGACAGACAGATGTCTAGTGTCATATTTTCTGTTGCAGTGATGGAGAAATTCAGGAAGAAGTGAAATAATGTAGTCAAGGTTATAGAGGTATGTTGGGTAGTAAAATTACTCTTCTTGAACATTTGCTATTTGCATAGATTTTTAAAAAAATGAAATCAACAGCTTCACATCAGCTACTGATCAGGTACCAGATGGCAAAAACTTTCCATCACTACCACCTAGGGCTATATTCAAACCAATGAAAGGCTTGTATCTCATTATCAGTCCCCTGAGCTCTCTTTTCTCCCACATGGTACTGTCTTTTTTCAAGTAGAAAGTGACATTATTCTAAAAACTGTCCTTGTTTCAAATAACCAAAATATTCTGATAATTTAAACAGGTTTGTCCTTTAGTTTTTCGATTTTGCATGACAATATTAAACTTGTATTGAAAAACACTGCAAAATAAATTTACTAAATTGAACTAAACTATATGATAACATAGTTCATGTCAAGAATTATAGGTGGCCCTAACCGGTTTGGCTCAGTGGATAGAGCGTCGGCCTGCGGACTCAAGGGTCCCAGGTTCGATTCCGGTCAAGGGCATGTACCTTGGTTGCAGGCACATCCCCAGTAGGGGGTGTGCAGGAGGCAGCTGATCGATGTTTCTCTCTCATCGATGTTTCTAACTCTCTATCCCTCTCCCTTCCTCTCTGTAAAAAATCAATAAAATATATTTAAAAAAAAAAAGAATTATAGGTGATTAAATAAACTTTCTAGGTTTAGCAAATAAAATTACAGAACACTGATTAAATTTGAAGTTCAAATAAACGAATATTTATTTTTCAGTACACACAGTATGGCCCAAATATTGAATAAAACTTACTTATACTAAAAAGTTATGCATTGTTTATCTGAAATTCACTTAACTAGAATCCTATATTTATCTAGAAAACCTATGAATAAAGAAGACAGTTCAAATTATTTGGTATAACTGAAAACACAAGGATAAATAAGTTGCCCATAAAAGTGTGTTGTGATGTTCACTAAAGCCAGTTTATGCTCTGTGGGAGACAATCATGTCTTAAAATTACTATGATAATGCTGAAAGTCTATAAAGAATAAAAGGGGGGAAGTATCTACTGTTTTGGTTTGAAAATAAAATTATATTTTGCTAGCATGAAAAAGAATGCAGAAAAATAAAAGGTATTACAGATTTTTTTAGTCCCTCTTATAGAAACAGAACTCAAGAAATTGTTCAGAAATTGTTTTCCATTTTTTAAAATGAGAAAAATATGCTGCTCCCAGTTGGAAAACTGCTGGACAAGTTTTAGGTTCAGCATCATTGTTCACTGAATAACAAACTCAGAATTCCTGCATGTATTGCTCCATCATTCACTCTATCAGGCAGATAAGTGAAGATAGAATTGCAACTCTTGCCATGAGTATGATTCAATGGTGTCTATAATTAAAAGGTAGCACACAGATAAAAAGGAAAATATAAAAACATTTGCCTACATACATATTTAATTATTTATTCATTGTTGTAAGAGCAATGAAAGAAATGTGTCATCCAATATTTTACCTTTTTACTTGTACACATGTGAACTCAAATCACACAGCCATCGTAGCAAAGACTTACATAATAAATATGAAAAGTAGATTAGAATCCCTTTTGAATGTATTTCTTATCTTGATGCAAAGAGGTTTATATATATAACATTCTTTGACATTGATGAATATAAGTCTCAGATACTGAAAAAAGAGCATAAATCCTTATAACTCAAGATGTAAGTATCCCTACGTCTAACAGTCTTATGAAAAATAACATTATGCCTTTAACCCAAAATATTGTAGTATAGACAGTAAGAGGCTTTTGAATTGTAAGCCATTAATTCTGACATTAATCATGATGTGAGTACCAACATTGTGTATTAAGCTATATCTATAGTTGGTATTTTAACACAGCTCTTACTTGAAAAGTGAATCTACCTTATTGTACTTCCTACATTTTTTAATATTAAGGGGAATAAATTTATCTTGAGTATGCTACTCACCATTTTGTATTCTAAAAATTTGAGACATTTGAATAATTTCAGTGAATTCTACTTTTTTTTCCAAATAACATAAAAACTTGGTGACATGAAATGTCCTCATAAAGCAAAAATACAATAGAGAGGAAAAAGATGTTATTCAGTGCATTACATAATAAAGTTTTATTTTATGGAAATTAATGTATCTTTATTGATCTCTGAATTTATACTTTAAGTATGTTGGTGGTGTGCCTTGTTTTGTGATTTTTAAAAATTAGAATTATATCTGTAAATTCATGCTAATCTTAAATGTTCATATTAAAAAGAGATTATTTTGTCTCCAGAAAGCTGTATTCTTTTCTAATACAGTGACCTTTTGGGTGGTAAGGATGGCAGGGTGCCATGGAATCCTTGCTTTGTGTCAGAGAACTGAGGATGAACCAAAGCTGACCCGCAGTGACATGTGGGAGACGCAGAGAGAGCCTATGATGGCCGGAGTTTCATGCAAACTACAAAATCATGAAACACAGTTATTGGGAAAATGTCATGTACTCACAGCTCACTCTGCATGCTGTTTCTAATCTTATTTGTGCAAGTACAGGCAAACATCTACTAACAACAGAGATGGTCTTTTTTCCTTTGTTACAATTTAGTATTGATTGCTGTATGGGAAGGCTGACATGAATCCCAGAATGGGTTTAATTACAATTACATATAAAAAAAGTAATCGGCAGAATAAGTATGGCGTAAGTTATCAGGTTTCTTTTTTTACAGAATCACAATGTTCAACTTGAGCAGCAGTGGTATCAACAACAATATATATATATTAGAGTCCCCAGTCCAATTCCAATTTAAAATTCATTTATCTTTTTCTCCTTTAGCCAATCCCCACAAAAAGCATTTCAATGCCATCTCTATTACCTTGGTACACATGTCACCAATGACTCAATAAATGCCAAACTGGCAAATTATAGTAGGATGACACATGGAAGAAAGAAAGTGGAGGAAGGCTGCCTCCCAAAACTTATCCAAGTGTGATGTGATACAAAACATATCATAACTCTAGATGTCAACACTTTTGCATTTTTGGCAGCCTTCAAATAGGCCTGAGAACTTAGCTTATATATCTTCTCTACTGATGGGTTTTATATAGTAAACTAGAGGCCCGGTGCATGAACATTCATGCACTGGAGGGGGTGTCCCTCAGCCTTGCCTGGCCTCTCTCACAGTCCGGGAGCCCTCAGGAACAGGAGGCGACCCGGTGATCAGGGGAAGGTGATGCCCCATCACACTTCTGCTGTTGCCACTGCCGGCAGCACAAGCCTCAGCTGGCCCTGGTTACTTGAGCCTCAGGTGGCCCTGAGTGGCTGGGCAGCTGCTATCCGAGGCTTGCCTGCACCTTAGGTCAGCCCCAGGCGGCTGGGGGGCTGCGGGGACTGGGGGACTCCAGAGTCACACCTACTGCCCCGCCGGGGCTGAGGGGACTGGGCGCTGCCATCTTTGAGGGCGGGGCAGTCAATTAGCATATTCCCTCCTTATTGGCTGTGGGAGCCTCCATCTTTGCAACGGCATGAGGGTCAATTAGCATATCCCCTCTTTATTAGATAGGATCTGAACATGATTGGCAGAGTTTGATTTACAAAGCTATAATAACAGAGGTTTTGTATTTTAATGTGAACCCAACAGAAAAGAATTGAATTACATCAACCTGTGTGACTCAAATCAGAAAGTTATCTGGGAGTCTTTCTGTCTGAGTATGAAATGCCATAAGTAAATGCAATACAATTAAAGCACAGAGCCACTGTCTGATTAAAGATAGAAAGCACTTTTAACAAGAAGTTTCTTCTAAAGCAGATTGGTATTCACATGACAGAAGAAAATGTAAAAGAGTTTATGTTTCTCTACATTTTAAAAAAGGTAAAATACAGAGTAGCATTAGAATTTCTGCATTAGAATTTCTGTGATCATGGAGAACAGGCTTAGCTTGAAAAAGTATATTCTGTAGTGTAATGCCATTTTTTTAATGTTATAATTGAACTAAATTTTCTGAAGTTAGAACTTGCTAAAATGAAAATGGACAAAATATTCTTAGCAGGTAGTGTAATCGTTAAAAAAAGTTTTAAAAGCATAGTTCAAGAGAACTTGGGTTATATAAAATGACAACAACTTCCTGAATTGATTGTAACAATGAAATTTTGAAGCATAACTAAAAAACAAATGATTTAATCTGATTCTCAGCACTGGCATATTTACGACTCAGCAGGGTTTGCATTGATCAAAGACAACCTGAAACATTAGCTTTTATAACTATCTCAGGCACTTACTTTGAAGCTAAAAAAATTAAATGAAGTAATGCTTGTGGCTTATTCTTTCTAAGACACGTAGAAAAGTC
Organism: Myotis daubentonii; assembly: GCF_963259705.1. Lineage (NCBI taxonomy): Eukaryota > Metazoa > Chordata > Mammalia > Chiroptera > Vespertilionidae > Myotis > Myotis daubentonii. Next base: position 54,402,385 of record NC_081843.1, read on the forward strand.
ATGATCATTGTATATAATCAAATGATACAGAAATGTGACTTGTATAAGTCTTACACAAAATGCCGACATTAATAACAACAACAAAAAATAAAGTCAAAAAACCCAAATAAACAAATCCCAGAAAACAAAAGAAACAAAATAAACTTAAGTCATTTAAAGAAGTGTTCCTTCCACCCTAGCTGGTTTGGCTCAGTGGATAGAGCATCGGTTTGACAACTGAAAGGTCCCTGGTTTGAGTCCAGTCAGGGGCACATGCCCAGGTTGCAGGCTTGATCACCAATAGGGGGTGTGCAGGAGGCAGCCAATCAATGATTCTCTCCAATTATTGATGTTTCTATCTCTCTCTCTCTCCCTCTCCCTTCCTTTCTGAAATCAATAAAAAGTATATTTAAAAAAAAGTATTCCTTCCTAGGACATTTGAAAAGAATTATTTCATAAGATCTTAATGAAAATGGAAAATTTTAACATTACTGAAAGCCTAATGATCTAGGGCTTGAACTGAGGACAATCTAAAATATTTTAAAGATAGGCAACACACTTTTAGAAGTGGAATTGTTGCATTGCAACCTTATATTTAAAAGGATATTTTTGCAATTGATAATATGTATTTTCAACCTTTCTAAGGTTTAAAGACTAAAAATTTAAATATAATTTTTCCTGAACATTTAAGGACATGATATTAGAGAGAAAAGTCCCCATGATTCATAGATATGTTACCAAGTTTTTGAAAAAAATTAATTTTATAGCCATAAAAATTATGTTGGATTATAAATATATCCATACTAGGGTCCTGATGCATGAAATTCATGCAAGGGGCTCGGCCCTCATAGCTCTGGGCCTCACAGCCCTGGGCAGCTGCCTTGGCCCTTGCAGCCCTGGCTTCTTTTTCCAGCAGATGGTCCAGAAGGTCGTCCAGACGGTCGTTCTGCTGTTCGGTCTAATTAGCATATTAGCTCTTTATTATATAGGATCATAATACTTAGAATAATTGTGGCCTTTATGTAAAATTTCTCAATGGAAGTTTCACAAATACACTTCTATATTTTTATAGGGCTTTTAGTTTGAGTTTGAGTTTTATCTTTAACAAATAGTGATTTAGAAAAATTTAGATAAACAAGGACATCAATCATTCCAGGATGGATATAAATGCAATCTCACAAAGATCCCTCATTTTGCATCCAAGGAAACTGAGGCTAAGACACATTGACAATCAAGTCCTAACTATTTACTGGTAAAGTGAGGGTAAAATCTTGATACTTCCAATCCCCAACCTTTGACCACATTGCCCAGATCATATAGTTCTTGTGAGACAATTTGTATATATCAAAAGTACTATGAAACAAATTAATCTAGCATAGTTGTCTTAAATTAGTGGTGGATAGAAGATTTAGTAATATCAATGGAAAAAAAAAACTACAACAATATAATTGGAAAAAAATGTCCCTTAACCATCTAATGATGGCAGATAAACACAATATGCATCTTTTTCATAACTCCTATGATTTTTAGGCTAGGCTACAGTTTAATATTCTGAATTCTTGAAATTATCGGTGGCAAAATGTAGTTATAAAAATGTATTTCAAGAACAACATTGTTATCTTAAGCCTTATATAATATTATAACTTGCTTACATCAGTCTCTGGATTGGGGTCAAAATACTTGATGATCTTTCCATTGGAAATAATGGAAGGAAGAAAAAAGACTTTGTTGCTATGGTGTCAGGTGACAAACAATACTGTATTAATTTAGTAATAGACTGAGTTTGCTGGTGCTATTTTTATACACTGAAGCAGCAGCCTTGCATGGAAACAAGAAAGTTTAATAATAAAACACTCAAATTCTGTATTTCAAATAAATAAATAAATAAATAAATAAATAAATAAATAAATAAAGCAAAGGAATTTGTTGCTTAAAGGAATTTGTTTGCTGCAAAGAACCTTTCAAAGGCAAAGAACTGATGTGTAATATAAATAATAATTTTCAGAATGGTGGAAAGTACTCTGAAAGATCCTCCATAAGACACATTGTTTCCAGTCCCTACTTTGGCAATAATTGAGAAGAGACATAGGACATAACATGTAAGTTCACTCTCTCTCTGTATTTTCTTCTGTACAAGTAAAAAAGTTGGATTATGCCCAGCTGGCATGACTCAGTGGTTGAGTGTCGACCTATGAACCAGGAGGTCAAGGTTTGATTACCCGTCAGGGCACATGCCTGGATTTTGAGCTCAATCCCCAGTAGGGGGTGTGCAGGAGGCAGCCAATCAATGACACCCTCTCATCATTGATATTTCTCTCTCTCTCTCCCTCTCCCTTCTCCTCTGAAATTAATAAAAAATATATTTTAAAAAGTTGGATTATAATTTTTTGAGATACTTTCTAGTTATAACAATTAAGGTAATACTAAGAAATGCAATAAACTCTCACAATTGTTTGGGCCCTGGACTGGTGGATTTAATTTGATCTACAACTACCTTGCTCCTTCCATCTGTAGAAAAGGAAAGTGTTTACAGAATTGGAATTCTTAATAGGGACCATTACAATGACTCTTTCCTGAGCCATTGTTTTTTTTGGAAGGCCCACATTTCAAAAGGTTTCTGATGTACTTCCTCAAATTCCTGATATAGAGTCACATCTTAGCCCTGCAGTAGAATATGATGTAATTATTGTAGTAGTTAAATGTGATAGATATTTACAGATGAGAAAGTGAATATAACATGCACATAAACACAGACATGCCCATACACAAGCATAACAATTTTTAGTTTCAGGAGTAGGTGAAATGGTTAATCTTTTTAGTTTACAAACGAATCTCTTAGCATACTTTATATTTTATCTGCATAACATGTGCTGAGTTCTTAATGCAGTTAGAGAGGGCATGAGCTCAGTTCACACCTTCTTTTCTTATCAGTTTTGGTAAAAGAGAGGGCCTTTGTGTGAGGAAAATAAATGAGCTGTCTTGGATTGACTCCATGCAATGAAGTACAGTGATCTATTTCTTTTCTCTATAGTTGTTTTGGGAGAATACTTAAAATTTGGTGAATGTTCTACTGTCACTTTCTCTTTGATACATTTCTACCACTTTCCTTCCATTTTTATAGTTAGGAATACACTTTCAAAGAGTCCTGTAGCCCTGCCAGGTGTGGTTTAGCAGTTGAGCATCAGCCCAGGAACAAAGAGGTGGCAGGTTAGATTCCAGGTCAGGGATCGATTCCCAGTGTGGGGCAGCCGATCAATGATTCTCTCTCAACATTAATGTTTCTACCTCTCTCTCCCTCTCCCTTCCTCTCTCTGAAATTAATATATATTAGAGGCCCTGTGCATGACATTCGTGCACTTGGGGTTCCCTCAACCCGGCCTGCGCCCTCTCGCAGTCCAGAAGCCCTTGGGGCCTAAACTGCAGTCAGACAGCCTTAGCACAGCCACAGAGGTGGGAGAGGCTCCCCCCACGCTGCTGTGCTTGCCAGCATGAGTCCAGCTCAGGCCTTCTGGCTGAGCGGTGCTCCCCCTGTGGGAGCGCACTGACCACCAGGGGGCAGCTCCTGCGTTGAGCATCTGCCCCCTGGTGGTCAGTGTGCATTATGGCGACTGGTCTGCTGTTGGGTCAATTTGCATATTGGCCTTTTATCAAATAGGATTAAATAAATAAATAAATAAATAAATAAAGTCCTGTAAAAGCTGTTCATATTGTGTTCACTTGACAAGTCTCAAACCTGGGAGGCTACTGAAAATAACAGATAGTGAATTAACTATGTACAGGTAAGGTTGCTCTATGATTTATAATAATTGTCACTGCCTGGAATGAATCCTCACAACCATGGCAGCTGAATTGTTATTTTTGGCTTTATTTTCATCCTAGGAAGTCTGATTTTTCTGTCTAATCTATAAGAGTTTTACTTTGCTACATCTCTAATGTAATGAAGGGACAGATTACTTTGTCCAGCCACCAAAGTGTTTGGGATATTAAGCATAAGTGTGTGTTATTCATGGGACAATAAAATCATATTAACTCCCTATTTGAAGACAATATCTCCATTTGTAAAATGTATTTATTTGGTACAATGTGTCACTTCGGATGAAGAAAGCTCTAGCTACATGGATCTTTCACTGAGTAATTTTAGGACATTCTAATCTTGGAATAAGTAAAGACTTATTGAGGTAGACCCAAAAGGGGAGATTTCTGATGGCTTTTGCAGATAACTTGATAATTTTGAATGAAGCAGTTATTACAGAACTTTTAGTGGTAATGAAAAAGCTACAATTTTTTAAAAAAATTAAAGTGTTTAAAATGTATAAAAACAGTAAATGCACAATTTAAAGTGATACTTTTAAATTTTATAATAAAGAAAATATAAATATTTTTAGAGCTTTTTGGTGGCTGAAAGGGAAGATATAAAACTATTATAACTCTTCTTGTTTTTAAAAGATGTTCTCCTAAGTCCTTCACTTATATATGATTATTGAGTATACGGAATAAATGTGCCTTAAATGAATAGAAGTTTCTTCATCCAAAAATAACTTCAGAGTCAAACTAATTCAATACACAAGGTGGAAAACATCACATTTTGAAACATGACAGAAAAAATAATTACATTGTGATAGTGGTAATTTAGCTAACATTTTTGTCTTTAAAAGGCTTTTTATCTCTTTATTCAGTAAGAAAATGGTGTCCATTTTGTGCTGACTGGATAGAGAAAATTATTGGTGAATGCATCTGGAATTATTGATTATAGTTACGCATAGTGAGAGTTGTTAAAAGGAGACCGAATCAGGGGAATCGAGCTGAATTTTTTCTCCTCATGGTTCTGCACTTTTCTTTCCTAACCATCCTACTCCCTCCCTTGCAGAATCTTCAAGATCACAGGTATGCACTGATTTCAAGAATGTTGCTGAAAAGACATTTATAATAATTTGTGATAATGAGGCAAGGAAAGCATAACATAAGGCATATTTATCAATCCAGTAATGTGCATGTGCATTGATGTGAGAGAGGGAACTGGAACTTGAGGCTGATGCCAAGTGTATGAGTGCATGTTAAAAAGGTTGGCTTAATTCTTTGGCTATCAGTGGAGTAGCAAAAGAACTCGCAAACCTCCCCTTCTACACTTCTGCTTCCATTTTAGGAAATCGTTTTCATCCCCATCTCCCAGAGAGTGTGCAGTTATTTTAAAGCTTTAATTCTCTCTTCTCTTTGTTCCTTTCCCTTCTATGCTTTTCATGTGTTTCAAACCCAGTTCACATCTGCCAACTACTGGACATAGCTCTTGGAATGCTTGATTTAGCAAATTTAGCAAATTTGTTCCAATTCTCTTTATGGAATTTATTATCTTGATAAAATTTCCAATCCTGACAGTGTACATAAAATGCAAGCCCATAGAGCAGGAACTTTCCTCTTCAATGATCAGATGATATGAGACAGCTAGCTCATGCGTCTGCAAAAAAAAAAAAATGTTTAGGAAGCCTTAAGAGTGAGAAGACATTGTAATCATTACTGGGAGGAAGCAAGCCTATTTCATTTTTAGAGGAGCTTAAGTAGAAAGATTTGTGGAGCTAATATGAGGCAAGGTAATAAACCATGCACTAAACATGCCAAGTATTATATAAACTCTAAGCACGCTTTCTAATACTAAGAAATGCAGATGCTATTAAATGTTTGTTAAATAGCCATTGCAAAATTTCAAAAGGCCAACTTGGGAATCTCATCTTTAAAAAGTGTATAGGGATTTTGTCAAATACTTTTAAGGCAACAAGTATTTTATCCTGAACTTGAATTTGCCTGTTGGCTAGTTCAGACTCAATGGACATTTTTTAAATGTTTGATTTCAGTGTGTGTGAAACTGCAAAGTAGCTGGATAAAATTCCACATTGTCTGGTAGGTAATGAGTCTGGGCTGGATCAAGTCTTGTCATGTTCAGATTACAGTTGACCTTATCTTTAGGGTCACATTTTCCAATCCTCACATTACTTTACAAGCTTCGGTGTGCATGAAATTATAAAACATGAAGCCTGTGAAAATATCTCCCAGGTTGTTTTTGTGGCAAGAAAACCCAGAGAAATAAAGTAATTTTCAGCCCTTTGAGTTTTATTACTTTCTGAACAAAGAAAATTTGGTTAGGGTCAGTTTTCAAGTTTAACAGTTCATCAGCCCATAATTGCACTCATTATTACTGTAGCCAGCTTTATATTGGAGTTTGATTAATAACGATATGCACTTCAGTAACGCTTTCCATTAAGTGGCACTAATTACTCTGTAACTGCTGTTCAACAACCAAGCAAGTGTAACTACAATGTCATTTTTATGGAGCCAGATTTGCTCATAAGGGTACTTTGATAATGCTAATGTAGGAATGAAGTAACTCAAAGCGTGGTGCCAAACTTACTATTACTTTAAATCCTATAGACATTAAACCACGCCATTCTGAGGTTCTTACTGGTAGCAGAAGCTTTTGATATGCACTCAGTGAAAGTCTTTGGAATGTAATAAGTAAATATTATCTGCGTGGAACTGCTTTGGGGACTAAGAACCCCAGTTATTGCATATAAGAGCATAGGATTTAATTGGGAGACTGAGCTCAAATCTTCACTGTACTCATTTATTACTCTGATCCTGGGCAAAGTACTTAACCTCTCTGAAATTACCGCATATGTATGATGCCTGCTCGCATATTTGTGATGCTAGGAGTAAATGAGATACTTCCTGTGAAAATGATTAACTTTGTGCCCGGCTCATAGTAACGGCTTTTCTTTTTCTTTTTAAATATGTTTTATTGATTTTTTACAGAGAGGAAGGGAGAGAGATAGAGAGTTAGAAACATCGATGGGAGAGAAACATCGATCAACCGCCTCCTGCACATCTCCTACTGGGGATGTGCCCGCAACCCAGGTACATGCCCTTGACCGGAATCAAACCTGGGACCCTTCAGTCCACAGGCCGACGCTCTATCCACTGAGCCAAACCGGTTTTGGCTAGTAACGCCTTTTCTAATCTTTCATAAAGGCATGCTCTCCTCATTCTTTCCATCATTTAGTAGTAGGGAAAGGACCCTTACCTCTCAGTAAGCTTTCTACTTGAATTAAGATCAATTACATAAAAATGTTTTAAAAACATGTAAAAAGGAGACATATATAATACTTGCAACAATAATTTAAAAAAATCAAATAAATGTAAATTAAAACAAAAATATACATAAGTATGGAGAAGAGGGGTTAAACTTTAATAGGAACAGTACAAATTAATCACCATTGTATTAAGAAGCTGGAGAAACTATAGGAAGGAGGGGAGGAATCTAAGTTTAATTCCCAAGGTGGGATTATTATGTAGAAAGAGGGTGCTGGGGGGCAAACATTTCAGTCAGATCTGAGGGAGGAATAATTACTAGAAATATAGAAATAACAAAGTAACTTGGAGTGGAAAAATTGCACAAGAGAGTGAACATTTATTATTTGAGAGTTGGGTTTTTCTGTACTACTTTTGGTTCTTTTGCTAATCATTGGATTTTTTTTTTTGTATGTGCCCCAACAATGTTGCTGAAGAAAAGGTATTAGAATCTGTGTAGAATAAATTATTGCAATTCCCAGAGTGTGGAGAGGATTTTTTTTTTTTTTTTGAGATGAACTACAGGGAATGGGCGGTGTTCGAATGTCTATAGCAAAATGGTTTGCAGATAATGTATTTAATAGTGAGTGATGACAGCCCAACTGAATTAGAATTCTTGTAAGGAATCACAAAATTTGGTGGATAGAAGGTCAAAGTAAGATCAAAGTAAGATAAAAATATCTTTATATTCCCCATTATTTTCTTCACTGGAACACCACTCCTTTTTAATTTCCCATCTGCTCAAATTTCACCTTATAAAAATTAGCTAAAACATATATTCTGGGACATGGTGGAAAATGTGTTGTATAGGAAACAAGGAATCATTTCAATATAATTGTGTCTCTGTAGTTCTGGGTTATTGGATTATTTCACAAATGAAAAAGAACGAACTAGAAAGAAAAAAGAAAGGAAAACCCAAATGATGTCTCTCCTTTAAACTATGGGTCCTTTCATCCCAGTTTCTAGTGATGTGAGTTACTGCTGGTGCCCAACTTTATCATGCAATTATGTAGCGACAAGGTTTTACGACACTCTCAGTGGAAAGAGTAGGATCTACTGAGTTAATGCCAAGAGGCAAGCAGACTTGGGTGTAATAATACATCTTAAAGGTTGGTGTGCTTATTTTCAGAGATGGGCTTGTTCTAAATGCTGGCATCCCTGATTCATAGCTGGTGAGCAGCAGTAATTAAACATTTGGCTTTGATTTTCTGGGTTGTAATAAACTTGCAACTTTTGCTTTAACTTGTTCAAGGGATTTTCATATTTCTCTTCAAAGTAGAATTCTGTGGACTTCCATTTATCTAAAAATATAAAACTGAGAGGAAATTATAGGTTCTCATAACATTGATATTTTATGGGAAAGAATTGCACCAACAATGAGAGGAATTACCCCATGGACAGGAGGCAATACTTCCTCAATACCTAGAAAAAAGAGGATTCAATACCAGCTCAAGCCAAAGATGGACTTGAATTGCTGATCTTTTATGTGAATCATTTAATCAGTGTTGTTTTTAGTTATTTGTAAATACATTAAAATTTGATAGTTGTATAGAATTGTGACTGAAAATAATGAGTTTCATGTTCCCATTTACATAGGTATATATTAATTCACAGAGTAATTTGGGCTAAAGATATTATAAATGTTACCTTTTCAGCTTTTAATGCTTCCTTAAAAACAATTCATTAAAAATAATTGCAAAGAAAACAAATATAATAAACTTTTTACTCATGTAAACTAATTCAAAAATAGGTTTATGTAAACCTATTTAAATATTTAATTCAGCATACAAATATGAATTGGTGTTGTTAGGAAAATTGATGCCTGACAAGTTTCTATTGAGAGTGAGTTGGCAGCAAACCTAACATGAAATATTGAACGGAACAGACTTATCAATTCAGGATATAGCATAAATTAATTATATGATGGGTACTTTGTCCCACCAGCTATAATCAGCCTAATATAGGTTCCATAAAATTTTAAAAGAACAATAAATATTTAATTATAATTAGCAAAGAGTCTATGAAAAAATCTACTTTTCTGGTATAGAAAAACTATATAAGGTCATTTAATGTTGAAATCACAACATTTTCCTTGTGTTAAGAATGGTTTGTTGATAAATGCATTCAGATTTTTGTTAAACACGGTGTTACAGATTTTGGTACATTTAACAGATGTCACAATAAAATATTATCTTGGGCACCTGTAAACACAAGTTACTAAAATTTTTTTATAAGTGAAGAGTTGTTCATTGTTCTCCAACTGTCTGGTAAAACACAAGGACATAGAGCATTGTTTCATAGCCATATTTAACACATGAAGGGAAATGGCATATTTCTCCCACAGTTACAGTATGACCAAAGAGCATCTACAAAGAGAGGGTTTGTGTTATATCACCTTGAGAAATCAGTGGTAAAAAAAAAAACTTTCCCTCAAGTCATAAATATATTTTATTTAGATTGAATTGTAATTATTTTCAATTTCAGATTAAATGATCTCAGTTGACTAATACAATTTATAACCTGATATTTTACTTGCTTGAAATTTCCCTATATCTAGTAACTAGGAGTACCTAAGCCTAATCATTTGAAATTTTATTATAAAACTCATGAGCATCCAAAATGTATTGTACATAATAGTGCAGACTTTGCAAATTCTCCAGATTAAAGTTAGGACTTCAACAAAATTCTGTTCATCTTGACAGTTGTTTACTTTCACTACATCATCATTACATTATCCTTATAGCTCTTGGGGCAAAATTCTGTTTTATTAGGAGTTTGTAATAGCTTTTCTTTAATTCCCCAGGTATCCAGTATTTTCAATTTCAAAGGTCTAAAAGATAATCTAAACTTAAAAAATATTTTCAATAAACATTGAAAATGTCTCTAGATCTTTTCCTGGTTTGCAACTGGCAATCTACATTCTCAACTGTTTTTTTCCTACATATAAATTATCTTTTCATTTCTTGACATAAGTACTTATTTGTAAAAAATGTAAATATTTTACTATCCAATACAATAGAAATCCAACACACACACATGCACACATACAATATACTTTTTAAAATGTATTATACTTTAGAAATTATTTATTCTACATTTATGCACAGTATTTATGCCATCAATTTTTATTTATGCAAGAATCAATAATTATCTTTTCTATATACTTTGATAATTGCTATAGATTATAAGAATCAATTTGAACCTGCATCTGAGTTGTTAGATTTGAGACATGGGGGTGGGGGGAGAATAACTAAAGTCAGTCAAAGAAACAGATTTTCCATACACACATATGCAAACATGTGACATATTCACATATACCTTTGAGCATATCTGGCTGAATACTTCTGTATTTATATATTTTTAGACATTTCTGTAATGAAAAATTCCTTAAAGTAGTTTATTTTCCACTATCTAGGCACACAAGATATACAGGGTAAGGTCTAGAAAAAATATAAATGACCCATGCTTTATTTCTTTTCCAAATACTCACACTTTTGTATTTATTAGTGAAGATAGAAATTATTTGCCTGTGTGTGTGTGTGTGTGTGTGTGTGTGTGTGTGTGTGTGTGTGTGTGTAGAGAGAGAGAGAGAGAGAGAGAGAGCATATGGATAACCACAGACAAAAAAAAAATGAATGTTTTATTTTTCTTTAGTATTCTTACTAATAGGTAGATTTATATCTATCTTAAAATAGAAAAATGTGCACCACTATGAAAATTTTCATATATATGGATAGAATTTTTTATTTTTGTTTTTTTTACTGGCATTTCCTTCTTCCTACCTTTTTTCTCATTTCCCTCACTCTCTCTCCCAGGGATTGAACTCTAGTAAGAGTTTTAAGGCTCAGGCTTTGTTTTCTGGGGAACCCAGATGAAAAATGGTACCAGGAATGGCCCTGGAAGACAAAACTCATGGGTCTATTGACAATAAGGATTCATTTGCTGATGGTACATAATTGACATATCATGGCATGTAGTAGCTATGCAATTACTAGGGATTTAATCTGCAGTTAAATAGGATAAGGTTCAGATAGAAGGTAATCTAGCTAATCTAATCTAAAGTGCTGCATTTTACCACAGCAGTTGCTCTTTATTGGTTTGAGGCAAAGAAAATTGTAAGAATTGCAGAGAGGGCTGGCTTTTGCTAACAGCATTGAAATCTGTGATAGAAGAAAATAATAGACAAAAGAAAACTAAATGCCTACCAAAGCCCGAGGATCTCTACTGCTGTTTTTCAGAAACTTTCTTGTTCTGTAACCAGAACACAGAGTGCATTAAATATACAGCCCAAACAGGTCTCCATTGTCAAAATCAGGTTGCTTAAAGGAAAAGACAGGACTCTAAGACTTATCATGAGGCCGTTTGATTGGGCAAGACTGAGATTGTTGAATCCCTAGATGACCCATAAACCCTCTGGGCTGGCAGAAGCAAGCCCTTTTCCTCTTGCTTCTTTTCAGAAGCAGATTCTTTTCACCCAGAAACCATGCAATAGTCTCACCTGAGACAGGTCCTTTGCAAGATGATGCTTGTTCTCCTCAATTTGCCCCAGCACATCTCATTGTTTTCAGGCCAATAACTGGGGTCAGATCTCTCAGCACAGTCACACTGAGAAGTACAGCAATTGTTGTATTAAGTCTATTTGCTTATGAAAGTTTAGTATCTGGCTAATATGTGCCAGCAGGGACTGGGGGAACACACATAAAAATGGAAATGAAGTGTTCACAAAGAGAATCTACACTAATAAAAGATAAACATGCAAATTGACCATGCCATTGCTATGTCTTAAGCCATGCCCACCAGCAAATCAGAGCAACTATATGCAAATTAACCCAATCATGATAGCAGCTGGCAGCCACAGAGCTGGAGCAAGCAGGAGGCTTGGTTGCCCCAACAATGGAGGAAGCCAACTTCCTGCCTGCCACGGCGGCTCTGAGCTCCACTCAAAGCAACAAAGTTTCAATTATAGAAGGTAAATAAACCCCAGATACGTGCGTTCAGCAGGCCATGGCCACGGAGCTGGAACGAGCAGGAGGCTTTCCCCCCTGCCCGCCCTGGCTGGCTCTGAGCTCCTCTCAAGGCTACAAAGTTTCAATTATAGAAGATAAATAAATCCCAGAATAAAAAGAAAAAAAAAGAAAAAAAGGAGAGGCTGGGAGCTTCTGTCACCGGAGGGGCTTGGCCAGACTGAAAGCAGCCCTCAGCCCCTCACCCAGACTGCCCAGGCACCCCAGTGGGGACCCCTCACCCTAAAGGGGGTGTGGCCAGCCTGAAAACAGCCATCAGCCCCTCACCCAGGCTGCCCAGGCACCCCAGTGGGGACCCCTCACCCTAAAGGGGGTGTGGCCAGCCTAAAAACAGCCATCAGCCCCTCACCCAGGCTGGCCAGGCACCCAAGTGGGACCCCCACTTGATCCGGGACACCCTTCAGGGCAAACCAGCCGGCCCCCACACGTGCACCAGGCCTCTATCCTATATAGTAAAAGGGTAATATGCAAACTGACCCTAACAGCAGAAAGACTGGGAATGACTGGTCACTATGACACATACTGACCACCAGGGGGCAGATGCTCAATGCAGGAGCTGCCCTCTGGTGGTCAGTCACTCCCACATGGGGGAGCTCTGCTCAGCCACAAGCCAGGCTGATGGATGCCAGTACAGCGGTGGTGGTGGGAGCCTCTCCTGCCTGCTCAGCAGTGCTAAGGATGCCTGACTGTAGCTTAGACCTGCTCCCCACTGGCAAGTGGACATCCCTCGAGGGCTCCCAGGCTGCCAGAGGGATGTCTGATTGCCAGCTTAGGCCCAATTCCCCAGGGAGCGGGCCTAAACCAGCAGGTGGTCTTCCCCCGAGGGGTCCCAGACTGCGAGAGGGCACAGGCCGGGCTGAGGGACACTTCTCCCCCCACCCCCCTGAGTGCACAAATTTTTATGCACCGGGCCTCTAGTCTGTATATATAAAAGCCAAAGTGACAGTTAGGACAGAACGACTGGAATGACCAGAACAATCAGTCGCTATGACGCACACTGACCACCAGGGGGCAGACGCTCAATGCAGGAGCTGCCCCCAGACCACAGGCCCTGATCACTGATGGGGCCTGCCGGCCAACCTCCTGGTCCCTCCCTGCAGCTGGCAGGCTCTGATCATCTGATCAGGGCCAGGCCCTTGGGCTGGGATGGGGAATTGGGGGTGGGTAGCAGCGGATGCAGCCCCTTTCCCAGGGGGGCTGAGGGCCAGCTCCCTCCTTGGGGCCAGAGGCCAATCTCCTGGGTTCCTCCCCCTAGTGGCAGGCCCCAATTGGCCTGCCACCCACCTGCCACAGTAGTGCTTGGCCCCTCCACCTGGCCAGCAGGTCCCAATCGCCTGATCAGGGCCTGCCAGCCAACCTCTGGGTCCTTCCCCCCGCTTGGAAGGCTCCAATTGCCTGATTGGGGCCAGGCCCCAAGCTGGGACAGGGAACTGGGGGTGGGTGGTGGTGGATGTGGTGGCAAGGGAAGGAGGAAGGGGGGAGGAGGGAAGAAGGGGAGGTGAGGAACCATGTGGTGGCAGCATGTGGGCGGTGAGGGAAAGAGGAGGTGGGGACGTGGGGAACCTCATTGGTCCTGATCACCAGCCAGGCCTAGGGACTCCACCCATGTATGAATTTCGTGCACCAGGCCTCTAGTACATAATATAAAGCCGAACAGTGAAGAATTTATTGACACTATAGCATTAACACAAACTTGGGATTCAACATTCTGACAAGGACTCCAGGGGTCATAGTCATTTGCTGATTAGAATCCTAAATATAGGACATGGTCATGCCCTACAATATACAGGGTTGGGCAAAAGAAGGTCTACAGTTGTTTGCATGGAAAGTACAATAATTAATAAATAAAAATACAAGAATAAATTCTGCTTTATGTGCTCACAACTGTAAACCTATATTTGCCACACTGAAGCATGTTTAGCTTTCAAAATCCAAAGCTGCCTACCAAATCATTGTGAATCTTTCTTAATAGTAAAAGGTACAAAGTGAGACAATTGTCTTTTGCTCTAGAGAGAATATCCCAGCATGTCTCCAGACACCGGACCCTACAGCAACCTTCTGTCATGTGTCAGGCCCCTGGACCTTTGGGGTTTACATCCTTCTCACTGGCACAGAAGTGTTTTGTTAGGTTGTGTGAAGTATTTTCTACTTCCTTCTTGTCAGATCCAATTTGTTTGATGTCATCAATATAATGGACCAGCTAACATTCTGTAGAATGTCAAGATGATCTTATTCTTATGACTATATTTCTATAAAAAACAGGAGAGATAAAAGAGCTCTAGGGAAAAACATTGATTCTGTGTGAAAACAAATTGCTTTTTTTCTTCTCTCTTTTTTGGAATAAAGAAGAAACCATTTGCCACCAGGTCAATAGCCACATACCAAAAGACAGAGGCTGCAGATCTGTTCTAGTAAGAACATGGTTAGCATGGAAGATGTGATTGGGAGTACTATCTGGTGAAGTTTACATTAGACAACTGTTATTTGTTATATTCTATTTGTTTATTTTTAAGAGTCAGAGAGGTGAATTAAATGGGATGATGGGAAATATCATCCCTGAATCTAATAAGGGTTAGATAGCAGCACTAATGTCTGCAACACTATTCCTCCTAAAATGCTTTATTGTCTCTAATTCACTGTGTTAGCTAAGGCAAACTAGATAGGTTCAGAAGTTTCAGAAGCTCTTGCTTGGTCTTTTCTCCATAATGATCCTTTACCAATCAGAGAGGCAATGTGAAAGTTCTGTCCAGCTATCCTAATATATAAAAACCCAGGGTCCCTAACATCCAAAACACCAAAGCCTTGACGGAGGGGAAGTCAGTGCTGGGTTGCCATGGTGACCCAGCACTGACTGCCACTGCTGCAGGTGCCCTGACACAGCACTGACTGCCAAGGGTGGCTGCAGATCAGACATGAAGAAAGGCTTGAAGAGAAAAGCAGGGTCTGATCCGTGGCATCTGTGGCAGCTGTTGATCAGCACTTGCCTCTCTCTTTCACTCAGGGCCTGGCCACAGCCACGCCTCTCTTTCTCTCAGACCTCTGCTGGGGCTGCTGATCATCCTCGCCTCTCTGATCCGGCTCATTGATAGGGCCGGAGACACTGACTGGCATAGAAACCGACCAATCAGAACCAAATCTGGGTGAAGTGCAAGGAGCCAATGGCTGCCTAAGAGGAGGATCTTTTGATGCTGATTGGCATAGAAACTGACCAATAAGACTAAATCTGGGTGAAGTGTGAGGAGCCAATGGCTGCCTAGGAGGAGGAGCTTTTGACGCTGACTGGCAAAGAGACTGATCAATCAGAACCAAATCTGGGTAAAGTGCGAGGAGCCAATGGCTGCCTAGAAGGTGGGGCTTTTGACACTGACTGGCATAGAAACCGACCAATCAGAATCAAATATGGGTGAAGTGTAAGGAGCCAATGGCTGCCTAGGAGGCAGAGCTTTTGATGCTGACTGGCATAGAAACCAACCAATCAGAACCTAATCTGGGTGAACTGCAAAGGCAGAACCTAAGGTGGGGACTGAGGAGGGGTTTTAAGGGCAACAGCTGTTTGGTGTAAGGTGTAAAAAAGTGGTTTAATTTTTTAATGACCAGTTTGGCAGTATAGTGCATATGGCTGGCTATCAGTCCAGACATAGGGATTATGTATTTTTGTCTGCCAAGAGCATCTCCTCCTGATGAAAAAGGTTTTCCTCTCCCCCCATTTAAGCAATCCTATCCTATATAATCTATATTACCAAAAGGGTAATATGCTAATGAGACCAGGTCAACCAGCCATCTTTTGGACATCTGACTTTCTTCTGGACAAAGCCATGATGGTGGGGGCCGTGGCAGAGGCCATTAGGGGCGATCAGGCCAGCAGGGGAGGGCAGTTGGGGGCAACCAGGCCAGCAGGGGAGGGCAGTTGGGGGCAACCAGGCCAGCAGGGGAGGGAAGTGGGGTTGAGATCAGGCTGACAGGGGAGGGCAGTTAGGGGCGATCAGGCAGGCAGAGGCAGTTAGAGGCAATCAGGCCAGCAGGGGAGAGTAGTTAGGGGTGAGATCAGGCTGGCAGGGGAGGGCCGTTGGGGGTGAGATCAGGCCAGCAGGGGAAGGCAGTTGGGAGCAACCAGGCTGGCAAGGAAGGGCAGTTACGGGTGATCAGGCAGGCAGAGGCAGTTGGGGGTAAGATCAGGTCAGCAGGGGAGGGTAGTTAGGGGTGATCAGGGTGATCCCTGTGGGATCGGGCTTAAACTGGTGGTTGGACATCCCTCAAGGGGTCCCTGATTGGAGAGGGTGCAGGCTGGGGTGAGGGACACCCCCCCCACACACACACACACACACACAAATTTCGTGCACCAGGCCACTAGTAATATATATTTATCTTGACTCTATACTCAAGAGACCAGGTAGATAGACCCAAGGCGGAATGACTATAAATAATCACAGATTAAAACCACTATAAATACCCACAGACTGGGACTACTATAAATAGACTAGATCTAAACTACGTTTATGACCTGCTCTCCACCAATCTCCCAACTAATTAGAAGAACTTGATGGAATGTTAGATCCACTATGTGGCTAGTCTAATCTCCTCTGTGCAAATAACCAGAGTTGGGAGGAGGACTGGTGAAATCTTGACTGTTTACATACAGAAGACCTATCCTTGAGTAAGTAACTGGGCTGGTACCCATTGTTGTATTTGTGGAATGTGTGCCCTTAGAAAAAAGCATCTGTATTAAGTGAATAATAACAGAATGAGAGATGTATATAGAGCAGTTGTGAGGGGTAATTTAATGTGCCAACTTGACTTGACCATAGGGTGCCCAACATTTAGCCAAAATTATTTTGGATGAAATTAACATTTGAATTAGTAAACTGAATAAAGCTTGATTGCTGTCCTTAATGTGTGTGGGCTCTATCCAATCACTTGAAGGCCTAAACAAAAGAAAATGGCTAACTCTCTTTGAGAAAGAGAGAATTTTCTCCTGCCTAACTGCTTTGATCTCAGACATTGTTTTTCTTTCTGCCATGAACTCAAACTGAAACATTGAAGCAACATCATCCTCTCAGTTGGTTAAGCCAAATATTGCATATTGATATGCATGGTTCCTCTTTTTCCCTTGCTCCCATATCTAGTTCATCAGGAAGTCTGGTTGACTCTGTTTGCCTATATAGATTCTGAATCTATCTACTTCTACTTTCATATCTTTTTAAGTTCAAGCTACCTTCATCTCTGACCTAAATTTCCACAGCAGTCTGCTACTTAGTTGGCCCTACTTCTATTATATATATATATATATATATATATATATATATATATATATATATAGTGTAATTTGCTAATTAGACTGGACATCCTTCTGGATGACCTTCCGGACGAAGCCAGGGCTGCGAGGGAAGCCCAGGTTCCAGGTGCCAGAGGGAAGCTGGCGCCAGCAGCCAGGGTAAGGAAGGACTACTCTTGCACGAATTTCATGCATTGGGCCTCTGGTATGTGTGTGTGTATTACATAAATAAATCCATTCTCCACTCAGCAGTCAAATAATTCTTTTAAAAATATAAATTATTTCATGTCATTCTCCTTCACAAAATTCACAGTGCTTTTCTATCACATGTGAAATGCATTTCAAATGTCTTACCTGGTTTTCTAAGCCCTTCGTGGTTGGATAGCTCATGCCCTGTCTCAGTTTCCTTCCACTATGACACCTGTTCAATACTCCTCAGCCACACTGTTTTCTACCTGTTCCTTGACCAGGCCAAACTTACTCTTGCCTGAGGGCCTTTTGCTCCTTACTCTTTCATGACTTCTAACCAACCATGCAAATATCAGCTTCAATGTCTCCATGTTAATGCAGTCTTTCTTGACCATTCAATATAAAGTAGCTATCCAGGCACTTGCTATGAATCTTTACAAAGTATCAAAATGTTAATTAAGGCCTGACTGCCAAAGGATGTGGTCAGAGCTATGCACATAAAGACTAGGGCAGGACTGTTCAGTGGAGCACAGATTAAAAAAAAGAAGTCAACAGCAGTTAGTTTATTGAAAAAAAGAAAAAAAAATGTTTGTGGTCTCCAGAGACCTGTAGACAACAACTAGATTTAAAAAGGGAAGACATATAGTAAATAAATGTGAGCCTCAGGGAGGGGGGACAGATATCATATGTGTATTGTATGAGTATTGTTATCAGAATAAACATTTCAACATAAATTGCAATGTTCAGAGATCATCTTTCAGATCAAGAAGTGTCATAGCATAGTAAGAAGCTAGGAAAATTCCAGGACAAGTTGGATAGGGAAAGTAAGACAGATATTTAAACAGCAGTTTGCAGTCACCTAGTAAATCCTATCTTCCCTAATAAAAGGACACAAGAGTAAATGGTTTGTACTTCTCTTCCCCAAACAGAGGGTAAATAGCTTAAATCACCCTACTCAGGGAGACACAGAAATCCAATTAGGTGCCATTTGCCAACCCCACCCAAGGACAGACCAATTAAGAGAATAAATATCATTTTGTACATCAGCATAAAGCTGATGAATATTTCCCCTAAGACCTCTCCTAAATGCCCAGCCTCTAAAACCCCTGAAAACGAAGGCCCCGGCAGCTCTCCCTACATGAAGCAATGCCCCTCCCATTCCTCTCCCCCTCCTCTCCCCCACAGATACGAGTGCCCTAACCTCCAAGGGACCCCATGAGACTTGCCACCAGGGGAGGAATGGTCCTTGTTTCACTGTCCTACGGGTGTTTTTGCTGTGGACAATAAATTCTTGCTGACTTTTCTACACTTTGTCTCTTGATTAAAATTCTTCCTTCAAGAAGACAAGAACTGCCCTATAGGTGTGGCTTGTTTGCTGAGTGTAGACCTATGAACTAGGGGGTCATGGTTCAATTCCAGGTCAGGGCACATGCCTGGGTTGGGGGCTTCATCCCCAGTAGGGGGTATGCAGGAGGCAGCGATTAATGATTCTCTCTCATCATTGATGTTTCTACCTCTCTCTCCCTCTCCCTTCCTTTCTGAAATTGATTTAAAAATATATTTTAAAAAATAATCCTTAAACAACAACCAAAAAGATAAGAACAGAAGTTTCATAGTCTCATTGGTAACACAGACTTTTAGTTCTGTACTTATCTAAATACTACCTTGGCTAGAAAGATAAATTGGTTTTAAAAAAGTATGTTATAGACATTTTTAATAAAGGATTTTAAAGCCAATTTTAAGTTTTTCTTAAATATCGGTTGAACTATTTTATACTACTCTAACTAACATTACCCACATGGTCTAACTTCATTACAATGCAGTGTAACTGCCACAGTAGTCAATTATTTATGAATCAGTGGAAACATCTGGAAACTTGACCTGCTTTTGATATTAAAAAGACTTGGAGCATTTGCTGTATTTCACTATTAGTGCCACTCCAGTTATTACATGCTCTGCCAATGTTTTATGTAACTGGACTGATTTTCGTCTGACTTACAGGGTCAGATGGCTGTGAAGGGACTGAGCTTTTCTAGGCACTGATGCCCACTTCTCCCTCCATATTGATATAGTGCCGACTGCCCAAAGCTCACACTCAGAGGAAAACATGTTATTCCGGCATTATATAGTACATTGTGTAAGCACCAAAGATAATAAGCTAATTCATTTTACTGGACAAATGTATATTCATGTTTCTTAGGATTCCCAATGTTTTCCTTTTTTGATATGATATATACATTCATGTGTACATGTACATGCACACAAATGAAATGTTCCTCATTTGTATCTAAAAAATACGATGACCTTACCCACAGGTACAATTTATTTCAGTCAGTTAAAAAAGAATGTTTTATACCAAATACATTTCTGATGTACTTCTCACTGAAAGTAGAGATGGAGAAATTATTTGTTTAAGGACCGATGACATATGTACCAAAATATATACAACACACACATGTCTGCACAGGTGAACTAACAGTTCTATTGGTAGCAAGATAGATAATATACAACTAAACTTAAGTGGATGTGTTCTACTTAGTTGTATAATCCCAAACTGTAGCAATCTAATTATATGTATTTAGCTTTGTTCTTTTCTTGCCAACAGACTTCCATCCTAGTTTATTTTATTTAGGCTTATGAGCAGTCATGGAATATTTAGTGTGAACTTCCCTGTATCAGACATGATACTAGACACTGGAGATAAAAATGAAGAATAAGAGATAGTCTCTGGTTCTAATGGGTTTCAGTCTTTTCACATAGTGTAACCCCAGATTACTCCAGCACCAGGATAAAATGTTTTGGGAACTGAAATGAGAGTTAGGAGTAACTATTTTTAGATTAAAACAAACAAGTAAACAATCAGAACCAATTGACAGCTTAGTACTTAATCTGATTACTTTCTGAAGCTCCTATATTTTCTTATCAGGGTGGTTCAATATCAATATTGAGAGAACTGAGGTGTAAAAAGCAGAACAAGTGATGTGAGTCCCTAGAAGGAGCCAAATAAGGTACACATTTGGAAAACGAGCCTTCCTAATTTAACTAGAAAACAAATGTTCTGGAAATTGTGAACCTTGGAGGACAGAGCATATATTGTCCCCTGAAATCATAGAAAGGAACACATTTAAAGTGCCGGCTTCACCCTCACTCACTCTGGCAGCTTCTTGTGCTGTGGTTGCTGTTCTTTGTGCCACATGACACTCCCACTCTAGCAACTGGTGATTAGATTAGCAATTTGACTCTAAAACAATTTTAGGCAGGATTTCTTAAGTGTCTCTTTTAAAAAAAAAAAAAAAAAAGGGCGGGGGAGGGGGGTTAACAAAGGACCCATGTGGTCAGTTGGTCACCATAATTCTAAATGTAGAATTGTCTCACTCAATTCCTTTTCCCTATAGGGGAAAGTCCCAAATGTTCTGAAATTTTTTGTTTGGTGAATATATATATATATATTATTTCAGTGAAAATGGCTATAAAGCACATCCATTCTCTTTCATGATAAAATCATTATTTTGTTTTAAAAACCGAAACCCAACTTCTTGACTCTGAAGAACTGTTTCTCAAAGACAGCATCAGGAAGGAAGGTAAACTGTGTCACATGGCGGTACGCCCTAAGTGAGGCAGGAGTGGGAAGGTAGGGGCACAACTCCTTCGTGAGATCCACTGTACAACATCCATATACTTTCCTCCTTTTTATCTTGTATGGTGTCTGACAGAGTGAGGTTATGCTACGTTTCTCACTTTCTATCGTTAAAAAATGAATTGGCACAGTTCCACACCAAGGCCCAACCTTCATTATATTCAATGGGAAAAAGTGAGACTCTGCTTGTTCAGGACGAAGGTTTCAAGCAAGAAGTTGAACCCTACAGCTCCTACTAGTTTATTAGCCTTAATAGCATCTTTCTTTCTTTATGAGTCCTCGCTACAGAACTGCTAGAGTGGCTTCTTCTTTTTTATATATGCCTTGGTTTCTCTTATTAAGCACCAACTAACTATTAACTGGCAGGTATATGTTTCCTGCAATCTGTAAGACTCTTAAGAAAAAGGGTGAAAAAAATGATTGAAAACATTTTAGGGTATAGAAAAAGGAAACTAATGACCGTTTGTTTTCATTCTCTAAGTCAGTGGTTTTCAACTGGTGTGCCACAAGACTTTTTAAAACATGCAATATCTGACTATATAGTCAGAGACACTGTCCTCTTTTCCCTTAGGCAGTCAAAAAAAAATGACAACAGCCAACACAATAGTCATTATCTGTAGATGAATCAAAATTTTACTTTTTTTTTGTCAGATTGGCAAAATATATTTTTGGTGTGTTAGAAACTAATTTTAATAATTAGTTTCTGTGTGCCAGGAGATGAAAAAGGTTGAGAATAGCTGCTCTCACCCTAACCAGTTTGGCTCAGTGGATAGAGCATCAGCCCACAGACTGAAGAGTCCTGATTTTGATCCCAGTCAGGGGCATGTACCTTGGTTTTGGCTCGATCCCCAGTATGGGGCATGCAGGAGGCAGCTGATCAATGTTTCTCTCTCATCAATGTTTCTAACTCTCTATCCCTCTCCTTTCCTCTCTGTACAAATCAATACAAAATATATTTTTAAAAAAGGAAGAAAATAGCTGCTCTCAGTAATGTAGGGGGCAAAGTTAACCACACAGATAAAAGTTTGGATCGAAATGGGTAATAAAGTTTGGAATTGCTACTGTGAAAATATGGCAAGGAATCAACTAGAGATGAATAAGAAAATTGCAATAACGGTTCAAGAACTGATGGATAGCATGCCTTATTACAGTGATTCGCAAGGTTTTTTTCCTCCTCAAGTCATGACCAAATATCCTTTGGCAGAAATCCATGTTTGGGGATATGAACATTTACATCTTTATTTTCAGTAACCTTGAACTGAAATTTACATTTTCTTCACTTGTGACTATAGGCCACAAACCACGTAAGTATTAGTAGTTCTTGTGACATTTAACCAATCGAAATATTGGCTATTTTCATATCATATTAGAGTTATAATATCACAAAATGTCATTTATTATACTTTAATGGCATTGCTTTTTATACAATGTGTTATTACAGAATATATATTACAATTTCATTTTTTACAATTCTATTTCAATATAATTGGTTTCCTTTATAGTCTATAAACTTTTTTCTAATTTAAAATATTTTAGAAGGTTTCTATGGTATTCATTGTCTTCATCAAGTTAGTAAAGGAGTTCACAGCATATAAAAGGTTAAGAACACCTATTTTTTTGGTGTTTCAATATTTGTTACACATTATATAACACTTAAGATTGAGGGGAATATGATACAATAGGATGCAATATAGTTATTGAAATTGGCAGAAAATATAAGCAATTGCTTAATTCCATCAGCTACTATGATATACTGCTTTTTTATGTCAAAATTTTTATATTATGACTTAACTGGCATTTTTCTTTTACAAATGCACAGTACTTTTTGTTCCAGTCAATTAAACCTATCTCATTAATCCTCTCTAACCTTCAGTCAGAATACCTACATAATGTAACATTCATATTTTAACATTGTATATGCAACAGCATGATTTAAGACTCTGGAAGGCTTTTTAAAATATAGGTACTTTATTTGCTGGGTATCCATGGCTGCCATTTACAAGTCCTGTGGTTGCTTGCATCAGGGATTTTTGCAGGTAAATATTGTTGCATACTTTTGATTTTTTACTGATTGATAAATCAGAGCCTAAATGAGGTGACCGAAGAAGGCTGACAATTTAGTATCAAAGCAAGAATTACAATACTGTAATGGGTATCTGCTCCTTTTTGCATTCATCACGTCAGTATTTCTCCCCCGTCATTTGTCTCAGAAGCAATCAACCTTTTATTTTATCAAAACATTCCCCCTTACTCTTTAAATATGTCTTTTTTATTGATTTCTGAGAGGAAGGGAGAGGGAGAGAGAGAAACAGCAATGATGAGAGAGAATCATTGATCGGCTGCCTCCTGCACACCCCCTACTGCAATCTGGGCATGTGCCCTTGACTGGAATTGAACCCGGAATCCCTCAGTCCCCAGGCTGGCGCTCTATCCACTGAGCCAAACCAGCTAGGAACCGCGTCCCCCCCCCCCCCCCCCCTGCTTACTTTTAATTCTTAATTTGGTTAGGCCTGGCTCTCTCCCCAACTTTAGGGTTGAGCATGTAACTTAGACCCATCAGAGTATTCTTTTCTCTTCTTCATAGTTATTGTTGTAGGAAGAGGTATAAATGATTGAGGGAAATATGAATCACTTTGAGGAACATTCCTGGAACTACTGGGGGAAAGTTGGGTTTGTTGAGACCTTGTAGTAAGCCTAGAGCTGCTGGCAGCCATCCTTCCACCATGACAGCAAAGCCTGCCAGAGAACAAAAGCTGTAGGAAAAAGCATTCCTCAGACATGGTCAGAGGCACAGTCATTCCAGTGGACTAATTAGAGCCTTGGACCTGGCTGTGCCTGAAGTCAGCATGTGGGTTTTCAGTTTTGTGCACCGACCTGTGTGAATCTGTGTACATTCAGTTACTTGGAACAGAAAGCGTTTGGATTAACATAGATACTTTTGCTAAACTCTATAGTCTAATTAGAGACTATAAACTGGAAAGTTGTTATTAACTATGAACTGCTAATGAGTGATGCATGAATTTGTCAAAATAAAAATAGCAACAAAGGAAAATTATGTCATACTTAAAAAAACATTTGTTTTTATTTAAACCATGACTAAGTATGAAAGGAGGGGGGGGGGAAGCTGGATATTTCAGATGATCAATAAATTGTATGAGTTAGTTATTTGAGGGAATTCTGCATTTATCCTCCAGGATGCCATAATTTCTAAACTGGCATACTTTGATCATGTGCACACTTTGAAGTCAGAGAACCTAATCAATCTTCTTCCTGGATTTGTATTCCTAGAAATGATGCCCTGTTCTAGGGCAGCCAGTGTTGCCTGGCCCATTGTACTGAAGAATAAATGAGTAAGAGTCTAGATTACCTTACAAATAAATTTGGTTAACAGTTATATTAATTAAAATGCCTGGTTCTGCGGCTATTCAGAACTATTTATACGTGATTTAATTCATATCAGCAGCTAATTTGTATTTAATGCAAACTAATGGGTTTTATGTAAATGGAGCATGTGGCAGTCTATTTAAAAAACAAATTATCTCTAGTTTCATTTCAGTTATTTTAATTAAATTTAGAAAGTGTGTGAGGTGGGGGGATGAAGGGGAAAGGGATGTATTATATATGAAGTGATGATTAAATCCAATTTAACTCTACAGAATAAGAAACAAGTAATTCTCTCCACAGACATATTGGCCCTTTCATAAAGTTTACAGAAGTCCAAAAGGTTAGTATACACAAGAGCCTCTAAGATTCTAGGTGGCATACTTTTCTTAAGATCATATTTTACATTATAAACCACAAGCACTTATAAGTGCTATGTAAATAAGTTTCTTTAGAGATTTTTTTTAAAATGTGGCTGGAAATTATTTATTGACATAAATAACCATAATATGTATATATTATTTCTATCTTTGATTTGGAATTTTGAAACTATTCTATACATTAGTTAACCATTATTAACGTGACTTTTGTCAATTAGCTTAAACCTATGGAATCATATTTTACCTATAATAAAGTTTTTCTCAGTATATAGTTTATATTGGTCTTTTATTTTTTTTAAAGAGCATTTTTTTCTCTTATTTCCCTAATTTTGATATGTGTTCTGGAGCTAAAGAGGATTTGGCACATTTTTCATAGTTCCTGCTATTTAGCCCTAGTCTAGAACTGTCCCTCACCTTGAATAACGTAGTAAACTTCATAGTTGATAAACTTGCCATTCTTATTCTTGCATTGAGGTTACTTTTTACTGTGTTCCTATTGCCAGCTAGATCATAAGTTTTTGAAGGACAATATTTATTTTTTTTTTCATTTCTACACAATGTGATTTGGTTACATGTAATAGACATTCAGTGAATGTTTCTTGAATCTCTCCTCAAACAGATTATCCAAAACACTGAATGACAAGTCTTCCAAAATCTCTACTTTCAATATAAACAAAGCAAGACTCCCCTCCTTCTCATGTTATTAGTTACAGGATGAAAACTCAATTCAACAATCTAATCAATCTGGTTTTCCAAACCAAATTTCCCACATATCCCCCAAATTCATAAACCATTACCTCTTAGAAGTTGTACTAGTGTCCTCATAGCACTATGTCCTCGTAGCACCTATTGGCCTCTGGGAGTGGGGAAGTCCTCCAAGGGTAAGCAATGGTTGATATCAGGAATGGTTGAAGGAGTTTTCCAGGTAAACATGGGGAAGAATGGGTTTCCATGATGCAGAGCAGCACATGTATCCCTCACATATGGCATAGTGTTAATCCCAGTGAATACTCTCTGTACTGATATGAAACTTTCAATATCCTGGCTCTCCAGCCTTGAATATTTTAGGACTGCCTAAAACTATAATGCTAACAATAAAATAAGTTTTAGAAATGGGGTCATTGGTATATATCCACAATTATAGAATACTGTCACAGGCTTATATAGGAAAAGAACATCAATTTTTAAACTACATGTTTCCTTATCACTAGAGACTGAAACAGTAAGTCCGAATAGTCATTGTGTCTGTTAACCCTGGTCAGACCCACCGATAGCCTCTTCAGCTTCACTGGCGGTCTAGGGAAGCACTGACTTTCCAGCACAGTAGACACAGTGCCTTCTCGTTCAGCTCAATGGCTGCCAGATCGGAGCAGCACACAATAACTCAACTTCAACTGAGAAACGGTCACAGATATAATTAGCCACATTTGAAATGAAAGAACATTCACTCAATCAAAATGATTTGGAAATCCATTTTTTTAAAACAATGGAGTTAGATTCTAACAGGTTATTGAATTAATTTGATCATAATTCACTTCAGGAACATCATATCTATTCAGAGGATATAGTAAATGTTTTGTTTGGAATTGTGAGGTCACAGATGCACCAAAACAGAGTGGTCTCATTCACTCATCAAAAGCAGGAGAGAGAGTAGCAAGCTGGTGTGGTGTATAGGAGCTACCTCATTTCATGTAACTCCATGACATATGCAAGTTGTAATTTATACAAAAGATACTTCAAAGGATATAGTTCAAGGAAGAGGTAGGAAGAAGAGAAAATGTATATCAGAGAGCTCATTGCTATATCCTTTATCCAAAGAAAAAGGTAAGTTACTAAGATAGCATTATTTGTGCAGTTGCCAAATCCCTCTTCTGCTACCACCCTCTTTCAGGTCCTCTCCCCTCTCAACTTAGCTGCATTAGCCATCCACATCGATTCCATTGGCAGGTGATTTATCAGGCCAGCATTTCATCTTCCCTGCAAAGGCAAAATGTGCCCTGTTCCTGGGTGCTATAAGGGGGAACACACGGATATTCCTCTGATTCTACAAGGACACCAGACTGATAAAATTTGCTCCTGCATTGAACTTGACATGGAGGTGGAGCGCTTTAACTTTTAAAAGTCTGTTCTGTAACTCTCAGAATAACTGATGAGTCTCATTTATATTCACATTTCCAATGCAGATAAATCTGGGTTTTTTTTCTTCTTCTTTGATTCTAGGGCCAACATTTTCACCGTCTACACACATACAGCCACTGTTATCTCACACTGACAAAAATCTTTCTACCTGCTGAGTTACTCAGTCCACTTAGCGATTTATTCATCTATCTATTTATATGCAGTGGGAAGGAAAATGATTGCTGTCTAAACCAAAGTCACCGGCATTTGCTTTCACATACTGGAGAGTGGAAATGATTTATAATGAAAAGAAGGGTCTTCATTTAGAAAAATACCATAGTACCTTTTCCCTTTACTTGAGTGGGGTGGAAAAGGAAAGAAAAAAAAAAGAGAGAAGTACCTGGGGTTTTCAAAGGCATTTCAGAAACTAAGGAAGGGGTAGCAGCAAGACCACTTCACAGGTGAGTGGCTTGTGCAGAGGCACATGCCCTGCATTCAGGAGGGCTCCTTTCTTGGCTTAATGTTCAGCTGTTACTATCTTGAAATCCTTAAAAATTTCTGAACAAGAGAGCCACATTTTTATATTGCACTGGACCTGCAAATTATGTAGCCAGTTTTGAATAGCAACACTTCATTTTCTTTAATTTAGTCCAAATCTTGAGTTAAATATTGCCGATCAGAGGTCTTAGGCCTATTTTCAGGTGTGAACCAATGTGCCAAATATTGTGTAAAGCCACTTAATAACAGTAATGACTCTCATGCCCTATAGCCCTGTGTTTTCAGACACTAGGGATGTTGTATTCCATAGGCTTGAGGGTAATTTACAGAATTAGCATCTATTTAATTAGATTGAGACTTGCATTTTTCCCCCTTTCACCAGTGTGTCCTGTGGTTTTTCTAGGAAACTGATTTTTATGCTAAAGATTAAGGCATGGGCTAACTTAACACCAATACCCTAAAACTCAGTCTTATTTTGTAATTTAGTTTTTAAAGATATGAATATACCCTTGGGGTGAATATGAAGGAGGCTCAGGTAGGCAAGGTTTCAGTAACCTCGTGGAAGGTAGCTGTTCCTATTTATCTCTCTGCCTCTTAGACCAAGAAAGTGAGTCTTTAAATCTAAGGTCCCAAATGCCAGATACTCCCTTTACCAGTTTCCCTTAAAGTTAGGAAATAACATTTGTCAAATCCTGGCTAATGGGAGCTGAGATGAAAGGCCTATTGGAGGCTTTGAGAAATGTTTTCTTTGATGATAGAGAAAAAAAAAAACACCTCATTAACATGCTTGCCTGTGGATCTGATTTTATGAACATATGATGCATGGAGCTACAGCAGACATCTTGCGACAATGAGGGAAATGTCATGAGAATAGAAGAGAGGAAAGATGGAAAGCACATGCGACATGGATGAGGCCATTTTGCTGCTGATTTAACCAACATCAAAAACACCTACATGCAGAATTCTTGTAAATTTAAACCAGTGGTTCTCAAAGTGTGGTCCCTGGAGCAGCCATGCCAGCGTTATCGAGAAATTTGGTAGAAAAGGGAATTCTCGGGTCCCACCTCAAATTACTCAATAAGAAATACTAAGGGTGAGACCAAGCTTTCTATGTTTTAACAACCCCTCTAGGTAATTCTGATGCATACTAAAGTTTAAAAACTATTTTATGTTACAGTTTGTCAGCTATTCCTTTCATTGCAATACAAAGGATCTCAACTTAATTAAAAGAGATCTAGACACTTTAAAATTACGATTTTTTAAAAGGTTGTACTTTCTTTTAATGTTATATTTTGACAACACACAGACTACTGCAATTATAAATAAGTGAACTTAGTATTTAGTTAATAAAAATAGTTTAAGAATTTTTGCTTCATGTTTATTGTAGCATTATTTATAATAGCCAAGAGATGGAAGATATGGAAGCAACCTAAATGTCATCACTGGATAAATAGATAAAGATGTGGCATCTATATATATAAAAAGTCAGCAACTGGAATGCCATAATGACCATAATAACAGGTCGCTATGACACCCACTGCGGCCAGCAAACTGGCCCAATCTCTCACGGCCCCTTCCCCCAGCCACGCCACCCCTGATTGGCCAACTCCCCACCCCCCGCAGCCCCTCCTCCCAGCCAGCCCCACCCCCGATCGCCCCCCCCCACTCCAATCAGGGGCAGAGCCAGCTGGTCAACCATCCATGGCCCTGCCCCCAGGCCGCTGGCCCCCAAGTGGCCCCCCTTCCCATTCAGGAGTGGGGTCAGCCGGCCCACTGCTCAAAGCCCCTCCCCACAGCTGGCCCCACCCCCGACCAGCCCCCACTGCCCTGATCGGCCCACAGCCCCTTCCCCAGCCAGCTCTGCCCCTGATAGGCCCCACACACACCAATCAGGGGTGGTGCCAGATGGCCCATTATCTACAGCCGCTCACCATGGCCGGCCCCACCCCCAATTGGCCCCCCCACCCCAATCAGGGGCGGGGCCCTCTGGCCAATTGCCTGTGGCCCTTCCCCCAGGTGGCCCCAATTGGGGTGGGGCAGCCAGTCAACCTCTTGCCGTCTACTCCTCTCAACAGACCCGTCCCCAATATGCTGACTAGGGCCAGGCTGGCCAGACCCTACCCGTGCATGAATTTGTGCACTGGACCTCTAGTATCCTATATAATAAAAGGGTAATATGCAAATTGACCCTAACGGTGGAATGACCAGGATCCATAGGTCACTATGACATGCACTGACCACTATGGGGCAGACACTCAACACAGGAGCTGCCCCCTAGTGATCAGTGTGCTCCCACAGGGGGAGCTCCACTCAGCCACAAGCCACAAGCCTGGGCTGATGGCTGCGAGCACAGTGGCAATGGCCGGAGCCTCTCCCGCCTTCACGGCAGCCCTAAGGATGTCTTACTGGGGAGTGGGCCTGAGTCATCAACTGGACATCCTCCGAGGGCTCCTGGACTGTGAAAGGGTGCAGGCCAGGCTGAGGTACTCCCTCCCCCACCAGTGTACAAAATTTTGTGCACCAGGGCTCTAGTATATAATAAGATACGACTCAGCCATTTAAAAGAATAGAATCTTGCCATTTGTGACAACAGGGATGAACTTTGAGGGCATTAACGCTAAATAAAATAAGTCAGACAGAGAAAGGGCAAATAGTATATGATCTCACTTATATGTGGAATCTAATGAACAAAATAAACTGACAAACATATTAAACAAAACAAAACAAAAACCAAGATCATAGATGCAGAAAACAGATTGGTGGTTGTGAGGGCATGAGGGAGATGAGTGAAGTGAGTCAAAGGTACAAACTTCCAGTTATAAAATAAATAAGCCATGGACGTATAATATACAACATGGTGACTACAGTTAATACTGTATGGCATATTTGAAAGTTGTTAAGGGAATAAATCTCAAAAATCCCAATCACAAATTTTTTTTTGCCTGTAATTCTGTGTGAGGACAGCTGGTATCTAGACTTACTGTGGTTATTATTTTGCATTGTATACAAATATCAAATCATTATGTCATACAACTAAAACTAATACAATGTTAAATGTCAGCTAAATTATACCTCAATAAGAAAATGATTTATCACTTTGCTCATAACACCCATCTGTGAGAATCACTGTTATCAAATAGGAAGTTGATTTAATATTATATTATTTGTGTCATTTTCTAAATTATTAGTTACATCTTTGCTACTATCTGAGGGTTATTTTTTAATCTCAGTGGGAAATTTGGGATAACATTGTATGAAATTTGATATGAACTAATAAAGTCATAATTGGATTTAGGTACAACATTCCTTAATCAGACTCTAACAGTAGTCTGTCACTTTCCAGTATGACTCCCATGTTCTTGCTCAGGATATCTGCATACTCTGCTATCAGCTTAATAGTTTTCATCCATAACTCAACCTGTATCTTCTCTGCAATAGTCCTCATTGGTTTGTCTTTGCCTTCAACATCTCCTTCAAAGTGTAAACATGTGCACTACAGATAGTTTCAAGATGATACATTGAGGTACAAGGAGAAATATTAAAACTACTTACATTTTTATGTACTAATAGGATACAAATCTTTACTAATAATGTAGCATATGGATTAATAACCATGTACAAATGTGGTTCATTTTCCTGTAATCATATATCATGTACAGTTTGAGAGCTATCTTGAAGAAAGAATGATATATTGGAAAGAGAGGGAGAGTAGAGCCTCTTTTTTTATTTTTTACTTTTTTTGCTGTCAACATATTGTTATTAATGCAGTTCATTTGCGCAAAACTCAGTAAAGTTATCAATTATATTATCTAGACTTCACTACATGAGCTTTCAAAATTTAAGGGTAAGGTATCTTTAAAAAGAAACTGCAGGTTGAAGGAATCATAAACAATGTAAATATAGGAGAAAATAATGGTATTAAGTCCTTCCAATTTTACTCATGAGCACTTGGTCAGCTTTGCTACCAAATAAAAGAAAGCATGTTCTAATATGGCACAATAAGTTTCCAAGTACTTTTTAAAACAAAAAAATCATCTGGACTATAAATTTATATGTTATTTTTAATGATGACCCTTACTCTAAGTGGATATTTATCTATAGATATCAGCTAACTATAGTTTTAGTTATATCTGTAACTATTATTATGTATACTACACACAGTACTATTTTATTTTTCAATGACTTTTAAAGTTCTATTGTGATTTATCTGTTTTGTTTTAGCTGATAGAGAGTATGTAGTAAATAAAGTATGTAGGTTCTTGACTCATAGAATGAGTCAAAATTCCTTGCTTTTCATACTAGGATTTCTGGCATCTAAGCCCAACTGGCTTTTCAATCATAATTCTCCTTTACTCTCTTCATTCTCTGTGTGTTCCCACCACATTGAAGGATCTGCTCACTCTTCTCCATGCCTTGCTCCACACACTCTTCAAACTAATCTCAGCCAGGAGTCACTTTACCTTCTCCGAACACTCATAATGAGAACTGACACTATAGCCTTTTAAGTTCTTTGAGGGCATAATTCATTATACATCCTCCATAATGCATAGGATATGCATTCCAATAAAATATTAGAGGAAAGGAAGAAAGGAAAGAAGAAATATAAACTCTGTGAGAAAAAAAAAATAGTTCTTCACCTTTCTTGTCTGAAGGTTCAGGCTGATGGGGAGTCACCAAGCTATTTGAATTAATTCCTTTAATCATCTCATTTTGAAAGTGTACTTCTTTTTACACTATAATTCATGACTAGAGCAAGCTTAAAATATCACCAGGCTGCAGTCTTTCCGTCATGTAGTGACATGTGAAGTATTACTTTATTCATAAGTCTATCCCCAGATGACAGAAACTACTGAATTACAGCAAACACAGAAACCCAACAGGCAGGATTGTGTGGGACAAGGACATTTCATACCATCAGACCTAGGCCTAGCTCCATGGGTTACTCAGTGTACACATACAACTGTTCTCCAAAGTCTTTCTCCTCTAATGTTCTCATCTTTAAAATAGTTATATATAAATAAAAATAATAAAATTAAAAAAACTATAAAATAAAATGGCTATATAAATTCAAATAAATGATATATTTAAGGAACTTAGCATAGGACCTGCACCTAATAAATATCCTATATGCTACTAATGGGTAACTTTTTGTTTTCCTCTGCACACTTCTGACTCCAAATATTGGGCTTTTCTCACCAACCAATTTTCCATCTTTCTTGCCACCAACTGGTGTCCTATAATTCAATGATAACACCAACTACCCAGTGTTAGCACAGATTACATAGTTTAAGGGTTCACTCCCACATCACTGCCACTGACTTCAGATGCTGGTTGCAAATCCATGGTTGCCACCTGTACTTTATTATTATTATTATTATTATTAGTTAAGGTATTACAAATGTGTCCTCATCCCCCCCATTAACCCCCAACCTCGCCCCCCCCCCCCCCCCCCCGCACACTCATGCTCCCATCCCCCTGTTGTCCATGTCCATTGGTTTGGCTTATATACATGTATACAAGTCCTTCGGTTGATCTCTTCCCCTTACCCCTGCCCTCCCCTACTTTCCTTCTGGGGATTGATAGCCTGATCGCTGTTTCTCAGTCTTTGGGTCTGTCCCTTTTCATCAGTCTATGTTGTTCTCTATAATCCACAAATGAGATCATGCCACCTGTACTTTTGATAAACAGGCTACCAAACCTCCTCCTCAGGTTTAATAATTTGCTATCATAGTAGTAATAATAATGGAGTGGAGGATAAGTAGGAGAAGAAAGAAGAGACTAAGAAGACAAAGGAGAAAACAAACGAACAAAGGAATTCCAGGCATCTTAAACCAAAAGAAAATAAAAATTATATAATTCTTTTACAACAAGGTGGGGTTGACAATTGAAAGCCCTTAAGTGAATTAAGAGGAGCAATAGAAATATACAAATACAAAGGAGGAAGAAGATTATAATAGATGTAAATATATATATGAAGCAAACAGTAGCAGCTAAAGATAAAACAAAAAGTATTAGACTGTAAGAGTCAGAAATATATAAAATCCAAAAACCTGCCAAACATTTGAAGGTTTTGTTCCCTTCATCCCAGTCCTGCACAGGAGTAACACGGAGGACTGAAATGGCTGCTTTCCTAAGAACTGGGGTTTGTGAGAGGACGGCAGGGCACCTCAAGTGTGTAGATACAAGACTTTAAAGTACCATTTTATTTTCTCAAATTGCAATAATATATTTGATAAACCTAAATATTGATTTGAATCCATGTCTATGAAATAATTTCTTAGGATAAAGGGGAAAACATAGGCGGCTAGTGCTTAGGTAATCTGTAGACTCTGGAGAGTGAGTGCTAAAATCACTGTCATTCTTGCTTCCTTGAGGGATTGACTTAACTCTTTTCCATTCATGTTTAATTGTAAATAAATATATAGACTTTATAAAAGAAAATAATTACAATTATGAACATTTCATAAAAGTTTATGTTGTTTATTTCAAATAGAGATGATGGTTAAAATCATATTGCCTTTATGACAAACCATTAAGCTATTTTCTTTAAAAAGAATCTCTTTTCAAGAGAAAGGTATTTCCTTTCCTTGCCAAAGAAATGTAGAATTTATATTATTTTAAAACTGTCTCTTATATTGGGTTTAAGTTTTCATTTCTGTGGGCAGGTTCTTAAAATTAATAAAATTCTGTACCTGAGTCTCATTGCATGCTACTTTGTCAATGCTTCTTTTTAAGGAACTAACATTTTCCAGAAGTAAACTAAGTTGCTACAAAATAAATGGAGAGAGACCTAGATATTTTTGGTCCTTTTGCCAGGCCCATTTTAATTAAAAGCTTTAACAACACCCTTTTTATGAGAGATTTCGATGAATTCATGAGATTTTAATTTGATATTTATTTCCCTTTATGACTTTCTTTTGCAAAATTCTTGTTTACATAATCATTTAAAATTGAAATTTTATTAATTTCAAAACTGATTTAATGAAGATGTTAGTTGGAATTATGTTAAATCAGAAGAAATTACTACATTCAAAACACTCATTATTTCCATCTAGAACGTTTTGTATCTTGAAAGTCAAATTATATATTACTTAGCAAAATTTGAGCCGAAACCAGTTTGGCTCAGTGGATAGAGCGTCGGCCTGTGGACTGAAAGGTCCTGGGTTCGATTCTGGTCAAGGGCATGTACCTGGGTTGCGGGCACATCCCCAGTAGGAGATGTGCAGGAGGCGGCTGAGCGATGTTTCTCTCTCATCGATGTTTCTAACTCTCTCTCTCCCTTCCTCTCTGTAAAAAATCAATAAAATATATTTTAAAAAAAATTTGATACTTTTCTCTGTACATTATTTACATTTTTTAATTTAATTTCCATTTTTAAGTTACATTTTAATTGTATTTTGTGAATTGATATTGCTAGATTTTTAGATATATTTTGGATTTCTAAAATTAGTTTTTGTGTCCATTACCTTAATGAAATTGTTTTTTAAATTGTATTTTAGTATATTTTCTTAGATTTTCTAGATAGACCATCAATAATCCTATTATTACGTTGACAAAATTTGCATCTATTATTTATGTTTCCTGTCCTATTGCATTGGATAGACTGAGGTTAAGTAGTAATTAGTATAGCAGGCATTTTTATGAAACTTAATATTATTGGGAAAGTCTCTAATGCTTGCCCATTAATATGTAGTTGTTTGTTCATTTAAGGAAGATATTCTATAGCATTTTTAGAGGAGTATCATCCATTGTTATTTTACTAAGACTCTTTCTTGGGATGGTGGTGAAGCTTCAAAAAAAATCTTTTGTGCATTTTTTTAAGACGGTCATATAGGTTTTCATTTAGAGTCTGTTTGTGTTATGGTTTATTAAAAAAGCATATGAGCCTGAGCTGTTTTGGCTAAGTGGATAGAGCATTAGCCTGTGAACTGAAGGGTCCTGGGTTTGATTCCAGCCAAGGGTATGTACCCGTGCTGCAGGTTGTGGCCCTGGTTAGGGCAAGTGTGGGACGTGACCAGTTGATGTGGCTCTCTCCCACAGATGTTTCTTTCTTTCTGTCTCGCCCCATCCCTTCCACTCTCTCTAAAAATCAATGGAAAAAAATATCTCAGGTCAGGGTTAACAACAACAAAAAGTATACAAGAGATATACTTGCACCCAAATGGGCTTTATATGTATGAAGAATAAACATTTGTTGACTTAAACTACTGAGATTTGGGTGTTATTTTTTATTGCAGCACAGTCCCTTCTTACAAACACATCCAGAGATCTGTCAACTTGGGCTTTCATTCACCAGTAGGGAGTTTATGACTGTATGTTTACACTTAACAACTATTTTCATTGATCCTACTTTTTAAAAACGTACTTAATATACATGTTACAACTTAACATTTTTCTTTATATGCATTATTATATTTAAATGTGCTTTACAGTAATGTTTCTATTCAATTCACTGTTATCAAATATTAAAGTGCATGGTGGCAATTATATTTGACCCAAAAATGTTGAACTCATCCATTTTATTTGTAACACTTGTCTTAGTACATGATTGATTATGTGAAATGTGCTCTACCTGTTGGATTTTGTTGTTATATTTTGTACTTGTCACATAGAATGCTTAACATGAAATATTTATGTCTCCTGAGGAGCCTTAAATATGCACCTCAGCATTTGAAGTAGACAATGGTGGTAGTAAATATTTATTAATTGTAAAGAATGACACAAAAATTTATAGGATGGACTACATGCATATGGAATTTCCATACTGAATGCCAATATACACATTGATGTGTAATGGAAAATAAGTCTGATGACTCTGAAAATGAGCACTTTTGCAGAAAAAACTACTACGTTGAACATCATGACTTAACCTTTTATTCCGTTTTGTTTTATTTTTATCAAAATTTAGGTGCATAGAGAAATCAAGACCTCTCCATTGTGCTCCCTGTTCTTGTGCCTATGAAATTATTCTCACAGACCTAACAATTATTTATTGAGCACTTACTCTGTGCCTGGTACTGTTCTATGTTATCAGGCAGAACACTTTAAAAACAATTTTCCTGCTCTCATGGAACTTATACTTTACTAGAAAAAATCAACAAGATAAATGCATGCAATGATTTCATAGAGGAATAACTGCTATGAAGTTGATCTGATGTGGGGAGTGACCAAAGAACATCTCTATGAGGAGGTGATTTAGTTTTTATTTATTATCTATTTATTGCTAATCCTCACCTCAGGATATATTTCCATTGATTTTTAGAGAGAGTGGAAGGGCCAGGGAGGGGGGGTTGATAGAGAGAGAAGGAAAGGAGAGAGAGAGACAGAAAGGAACATCGATGTGAGAGACACATTGATTGGTTGCCTCCTGCACATGCAGGGCTGAGGATGGAACCTGAAACCCAAGTATGTGCCTTGCCCAGGAATCAAACCAGCGACCACTCAGTGCACAGGTGGACACTCCAACCGCTGAGCAACATGAAGCCAGGGCTGACTTAGTTTTTTCTGTCCTCTTTTCCCCCCTGTTTTATTGAGAAATAAATGACATAAATCAGTGTATAAGTTTAAGGTGTACAGAATGATTGTTTGCTAGAGAGGTGATGTGAACTGATGAGATCTAGCCCCTATAAAAATAAGATTTTTAAAAACCTACTGGAGAACATGGATATCGAAATGAAACTATAATAACTATTGGCTGACATGTTCTGGTTTAAATTATCTATGTGGAGACACTATCCTATATTATTATCTTTTCCTTTGAGATTAGGGGACTGAAATGTGCTTCAGCAGCTATTCTTGGTAATAATTTCTAATTTTAGATGCAGGAATCATCAAGTGTATAGATCAGACCCATTTATTTTGCATAGTCTTCTCCATCTTCCAATGAATATATTAGTGTGTCAGGCCTGACATCTATATATTATTCAGTTTCTTTCTGATAAAGTTGTCATATTTCTTACTATGTTTCTTAATCACCCGGAGTACTGAATGCCTTCCAAATGCCCACCCACACCCACTGTCTCTACTTCAATTCATTTTACACACAGAAATGAAATTAAATCCTTTTAAAAAATGTCAATTTTATTACCACCCCATATATACATATCTGGCATTCTCTATTAACTTATTTTTGCTCTTAGAATGAAACCACTAGATCTTAATAGACCCCAGAGACCCTACATGATCCCTTCACATTCCTACCTCTTTAGGTCCCTCCACGCTAGAACACAGGAATTGGTAAACATTCTTGCATGTACCATATTCCATTCTTCCACAGATCTTTACTATGAATACTCCATCTGACATGTTCTTAACTCACTTCATATCTTGACGGTTTTTTAGTCTTTAAATTATGAATTATTTTAAACATTAGAAAAAACAAATAGAGCATTATTGTTTAGCAAATTAAATATTTTATCAAATTTATTTCAGAATTGTTTTAAACATTGAGTATATTACAGAAACATCACAAGTAACTTGTGGAGCTATTATTTCATTGTCTTCTTTCCTGGCCCCACATCAACCAGTATTTGAATCTGGTGCATTTCCTTTAACAATTTCATACTAAAATTTCCCCTAAGTTATTATAATCTCTATCTGAATTTGGATAATATGAGTTTGGATAGAAGGTTAGGAAGCAAAAGAAAATCAAATTATCTGAATCTATTCGGTTCTAGAATTTCAACTAGGAAATGGTGACAATTTAGACGAGAGAGATTTATTCAGAAATTTACAAAATCCATCAGTTTCTGTGTTTGATGTCTTCAAATGTGCTCATTAAATTCTTCCATATGTTTCTTACGCATGCTTTTTTAAAATATATATATATATTTTCTATTGCTTTCAGAGAGAATGGGAGAGGGAGAGAGAGATAGAAATATCAACAATGAAAGAGAATCATTGATCAGCTGCCTCCTGCATGCCCCATAGGGGGATAGAGCCCACAACCCGGGCATGTGCTCTTAACTAGAATTGAACCTGGGACCCTTCAGTCAGCAGACAGATGCTCTCCCAACTGAGCCAAACTGGCTAGAGCCCAGGTGCTTTAAAAAAATATTCATAGATATCTCAATTTTGACTACAATTGGATATATCTTTTTTTAAAATGTATTTTGTTTAATAAAATGCTATTTAGCCTCCATGTGTTTGAATGTTTTTGAGTGTTTTTATTGTAGTTGATTTGTAGTTTCATGCCAGTATGATCCAAGGAGATGCTCGATATGGTTTCAATCTCCTTAAACTTATAGAGATTTGTTTTGTGTCCTAATATGTGGTCTATCTTTAAGAATGTCCCATGTGCACTTAAGAAGAATGTTTATTCTGCAGCTTTGGGAGAAATGTTCTGTAAAAGTCAATTAAATCCATCTAATCTAGTGTGTCATTTAGAGTCACTGTATCCTTGTTAATTTTTTATCTGGAATATCTATACAGTGAAGTCAATGGGGTGTTCAATTCCCCTATTATGACTGTATTCAGTTGAGCTCTACCGTAAAAACTACCTCCAGAAGTGTGTTTTTGGGTTTTTTTTTATATATTTAGGTGCTCCTCTATTGGATGCATATATGTTTACCAGGGTTATATCCTCTTGCTATAACAATAACAGTATGAACTTTTCTCAAAAAATTAAATAATGGAACTGCCATTTGACCCACTGATCTCACTACTAGAAATATATCATTAGAATTCCAAAATACCAGTCAGAAAGAATATATGCACCCCTATATTCATAGTGGCACTATTTATAATAGCTAAGACCTGGGAATAGCCCAATAGATGAATGGATAAAAAAGCTGTGGTATATTTATACAATGGAATACTATGCAGCTGTAAAAAAGAAGGATCTCTTACCCTTTGAGACAGAGGGATGGAGGGATCTGAAGAGTATTATGCTAAACAAAATAAGCCAGTCAGAGAAAGATAAGTATCACATGATCTCACTCATGTGGAATGTAATGAACAAAATAAACTGATGAACAAAATAGATCCAGAAACATAGAAGCATGGAATAGACCGATGAATCTCAGAGGGAAGGTAGGGTGGGGGGAATGGGGATGAGAATAGATTAACCAAAGAACTTATATGCATATATGCATAATCCATGGACACAGCCAATATTATGGTGAAGGTCTGGGGTGGAGGTGGACACAGGGTGGACGGGGTCAATGGGGAGAAAAGGAGGGGCATCTGCAATACTTTCAACAATAAAGATACATTAAAAAGATAAAATGTGTTTTCTAAATATAAATAAATGTAATTGCTCTTGGTACACTAATTTTTCAAATCTTCACTCATGTATGTTACTTTTGAACCCATCTGACTTCTTTCATATGTTTCCTAACTCTGGGTACCTTTCTTTCATAGATTACCACAGGTGCTATTTGCCTATGTTTCTATAATTACTTTTTAAAATGCTATCTTTTCCACTAGACTTTATGTTCTAC
Source organism: Myotis daubentonii (assembly GCF_963259705.1). Classification (NCBI taxonomy): domain Eukaryota; kingdom Metazoa; phylum Chordata; class Mammalia; order Chiroptera; family Vespertilionidae; genus Myotis; species Myotis daubentonii. The sequence continues at coordinate 54,442,419 of NC_081843.1, forward strand.
ATTATAGATCATGTCTGTTTCCCCCATCTCTATATCTCCAATATAAGGACAGCTTTGCACATTGCAGATATCTAACAAGTACTTTTTCAGTAAGTGACTAGATGAATGAATTAATAGGTTAGTACTATCATTTTTAAAAGCAAGTTATTAATTATACTTAGATCCTCAGAGTATAAAAGATATTAAAGAAAAATTCTCTTCAGACATAACAGTTCACTTCACACTGGAGACAAATCCATTAAAGCTAGCAACCTTTAAAAGCCTGAAAATGATCACCATTCAAGACTTAAAATTATGTTTTCACTGGCTCATGTCTGCTGATCTTAACAACCCTCTTCTACCAGAACATGAAATAAAGAATTACATACAAGAGGAGAGAAGTAAATGTTGCTCTTCATTTTAAGTGTCCTTTAATAGTAAAAAGCTGTGGAGTATTTATGCAAATCATCATGAATAACAAATGAAATTGTTCTGATCAAAGCTACTAAAAGGAAAACTCAATGGATTAATTGTAAATGAAGTACAAGCCCTTTATATTGCAACCATTCTTAACTGGATTGCAGCTTGATGAACTGTAAAGAAAACAGTTCAAATTTAAGTTTACACTGGTATGATAGCTAAAGTTTTAACAACACTTCTTCTAATTTGGATTACAAAGTAAGAGGAGCACATAAACTGTTGTGAAGATAATAATTGACTTTTCCATATATAGGTTTTCCAAGCAGGAGGAGACTTTGAGTTTAGAAATGATTTTTTTTTTCTATCCAACTCTGTTAATAGCACATGGAGAGGAGCAGAACTTGTCCTAACGCAGTGGTTCTCCACCTGTGTGTCGTGACCCCTTTGGAGGTCGAATGACCCTTTCACAGGGGTTGCCTAAGATCATCGGAAAACACATATATAATTACATATTGTTTTTGTGATTAATCACTACACTTTAATTATGTTCAATTTGTAACAATGAAATTGGGAGTCACCACAACATGAGGAACTGTATTAAAGGGTTGTGGCATTAGAAAGGTTGAGAACCACTGCGGCCTAACGTACCTCTTTGGCATAAGGATTATTTTTAGGCTGATTATTTTTAAGAAACAGCAGATATAGAAAAAGCTCTGAAAGAGGAGTAGAAGATACCCTTTTGTAAGAGAATTTACATTTACGAGTATAAGGGAAATCTCCACTTGTAAGGGTGTCTCCTTTTCTGCACTTGGAAGAGCAGGATGACAAAATCTTCTAGAAATCCTTATTGATGAAGAAGGCTTGGACTTTAATCTGCACAACAATCCTACCCTTGTGTATTGTGCTTAACATCTTTTTTTTTTTCTTTCAATCTTTGGTA